>NW_006922443.1:224009-230212 GCF_000298275.1 Orycteropus afer afer
ATGGTTGTCTGATTCAAAATGGCCAAAACCAGTCCATTTCAGCTCACTAATGCCGAGGATATCAATCTTTATGCGTTCCATTTCATTTTTGACAACTTCCAAATTTCCTAGATTCATACTACGTACATTCCATGTTCCTATTATTAATGGATGTTTTCCACTGTTTCTCCTCAATTTGAGTGGTGCCACGTCAGCAAATGGAGGTCTCGAAATCTTTTACCTTATCCATATGAGTAAGGCTGATTTTACTCTGATAATGCAGCTCTTTTCCAGTCCTACTTTGAGAGATTTCTAAGCTAAGTGACTCATCTTCCTCCTCTGTATTGGACAATGTTTCTGGACTGTTCATAAAGTTGCGCAGTTATGTATCAGACAGTGTTTCTCTGCTATTCATAAGGTTTTCCCTGGCCAATTATTTGAGAAGTGGATGGCCCCCTCCTTCTTCCTAGTCTGTCTCAGTCTGCAAGCTGGGCTGATAACTGTGAAACAGGTGCACCCGCTGTGTTTGGAACACCAGTGACACAGCCTCAAGACTCACAGCAACACGTCACCATAGTAGGACAAACTAACAGACAAGTTTGTCTCCCTTAGCTGTTGGAAACCCCTCCAACCACCCTTACCTGGATCCCTGTGGTTAACTCCTCGATCTGTTCCAGTCCCCTTTGCCTTTTCTGTCTTCTCCCTGCTTCCTGCCTTGCTGCTTGTGGTGGGTGGCCTGGGTTCCCTCTCCTCACCTGGGTCCCTGCTACTGACTCCTTGATCTGTTCCTATCCCCTTTGCTTTTTTCTGTCCTCTCCCTGCTTCCTGCCTCGCTGCCTGTTCTTAGGTCCCTGGAATCCGAATGGTATGGATTACATCTCAATATAAAGAAGACAAAAGTCCTGACAACTGAACCAATAAGCAGTACCACGATAAATGGAGAAAAGATTGAGGTTGTCAAAGAATTCATGTTGCTTGGTTCTACAATAGAGGCCAATGGAAGCAGCAGTCAGGACATTAGATGATGTGTAGCACTAGGCAGGTCAGCTGCGAAGGAACTCTTTCAAGGCTGAGGAGCAAGGATGCCTCCTTGAGGTCTAAGGTGCACCTGACACAAGCCATGATATTTCCAATTGCCTCGTATGCATGTGAGAGCTGGACAATGAATAAGGAAGACTGAAGAAGGGTTGATGCTTTTGAGTTGTGGTGCTGGCAAAGAATGCTGAAGGTACCACGGACTGCCAAAAGAACTAATAGATCTGTCCTGGAGGAAGTGCAGCCAAGATGCTCCTTAGAAGCTAGGATGGTAAGACTTTGTCTCACCTACTTTGGTCATGTTGTCAGAGGGGACCATTCCCTGGAGAAGGATGTCACGCTTGGTAAGGTGGAATGTCAATGAAAGAGGGGAAGACCTTCGACAAGATGGATTGACACAGTGGCTGTGACAATGGGCTCAAGTATAGCAAGGATCATGGAACTGGTGTGGGATTGGGCAGTGTTTTGTTCTGCTGTGCATGGGGTCACTATGAGTCAGAAGTGACTCAACTGCACTTAACAACAACAAAAAAATATTAAGATATATATACACACACACATACATACATATATATAAAAGCTCACTGCCATCGAGTCGACTCAGACTCATCGTGACCCCTCCTTGGGCTTCCGAGGTGGTATCTCTATGGAAGTTGATTGCCTAGTCTTCCTTCTGAGGACTGGCTGGTGGGTTTGAACCGCCAGCCTTCTGGTTAGCAGTCAAATGCCTTAGGCACTATGCCACCAGAGCTCTACAGTCAGTTATTTGATAAAAGATAATTTATTCATCTTCAAAAAGAAGAGTTAATGATCCTTCAGAGAAACAATAAGGTAAGGAACACTTGCTATAACAGTATTTCTCATAGCATAGGGAGCTCTAGTAGCACAGTGGCTAAGACACTTGCCTGCTAACCAGACGTCTGGCGGTTCAAACCCACCAGCCACTCCTCGGAAGGAAGGTTGGGCAATCCTACTTCCGTAGTGATAACTGCCTCTGAAACCCAAGGAGGGGTCGCTATGAGTCGGGGCCGACTCGACGGCACATAACAACAACAACAACAACATAGCATAGTCTGTGAGCACCTAAATCAAAATCATATTTTTTTCTTGCTTAAAACCAAATCTCTAGGCCTTATCTTTGAAACCCATGGAGTCTTACTTCTATCTGGGTATGCTATGTTTTGGCTTTTATGTCTTGGCTTTTCTTAGAATTACAGAGCTCCCAGGCCAGTAATTCCACAGTCCCTTCAAGTCAATAATTGTTTAAAACTATTAACAATTCCTTAGGAGCTAATGCTCAAGCTAATACCAAAGAGTGAATTACAACCATCTGATTTTTGAGCAGATATCTTTGGTAGCCATGAAATAAGGAGGAGGTCATAATGACCAATGAAATCAGTATTTGAAATATCTTTTGGTATTATCATCATGAATATTAAATACCAACAGTATGCTTAGTATTAACTGTTGTGGAAGGTTGGGCAATCCTACTTCCGTAGTGATACTGCCTCGGAAACCCAAGGAGGGGTCGCTATGAGTCAGGACTGACTTGACGGCACATAACATACATACATACATAGGTATTAGACATACAAAACTGATGGTCCCACCCCTCAAGGAATTCCATAGGCGCTGTCTTGGTTATCTACTAGTTTATAACAGAAATACAACAAGGATGTGGCTTCAACAAACAGAAATTTATTTTCTTATAGGATAGGAGGCTAGAAGTTCGAATTCAGGGCACTGGCTTTAGGGGAAGGCTTTCCCTCTCTGTCAGCTCTAGGGGAAGGTCCTTGTTCTTTGGTTCCTTGGTGATCTTCATGTAGTATGGCATCCATCTTCCCCTGTCTCTGCTTGCTTCTCTGAAACTAATCTGCTTGGTTTTATTTAAGAAAAGATTGGCTTAAAACAAGCCCTGTAGTAATACTTCCTCATTAACAAAGCAAAAGAAAATCCATTCCCAAATGGTACTATAACCACCAAAACCAAAAATCAAACTCACTGCCACTGAGTCAGATCCAACTCATAATAACCCCTCCTTGGGTTTCCAAGGCAGTATCACTATGGAAGTATATTGCCCAATCTTCCTTCTGGTGAGTAGCTGGTGGGTTTGAACCACCAGCCTGCTGGTTAGCAGTCAAATGCCTTAGGCACTACTCCATCAGAACTCCTTAGTATAGCCTCAGGTATACCAAAACCACACTACTGCCATTGAGTTGATTCTGACTCATGGAGACCCTCACTGAGTTTTCAAGGCTACGAATCTTTACTGAAGCAAACTGCCTCATTTTTCTTCTGTGGAGTGGGTGGGTACAAATCACCAGACTTTGTGGTTACCAGCCAAACACCTTGACCATTACACCACCAGAGCTCCTAAGCACAGGTATAGGAATTAGAATTTACAACACATATTTTGGGGGGTGCTCTGGTTACCTAGTGTCACTCTGACAGAAACATACCACAAATGGAATGGCCTTAACAAACAGGAGTTTATTCTTACAATTTGGAGGCTTCAAGTTCAAGTTCAAAGTGCCAGGCTCTAGGGACTGGGTGAAAACCCTTCAACCTTGGGGTCCAGCTCTGTCTCCTGCTCCCAGCCCACAGGAGCTAGAGCCATTTCTTCACTCAGACATCTGCTGGCTGCTGAGGCTGAGAAGCCCCAAGGTTGACAAGTAAAAAGGCACAGTCCTGATGTTACAAAACCACACGGCAGGCCAATAACTTAAGTCTATTGTAAGTCCCAAGGTCAGTAGAGCATAGCAGGCTGCTGAGCAATGGCACAGCTACATGCAGGGTCCAGGCATGCCATATGCTACAGACCATTCTCAAAACTTCTCCTTATATACAGGAAGCAGACCACACACCCAAAGCAGCTACTCGGCTGCTCACAGTAAATTCCACCATGGAGTTGATTACCAGTCTCATCATGGGGAATACTGTATCCAGCTGTCCAGCCACTCAACCAGGCCTGGCCAAGTTGACACACAAACATAACCACCACAGGGGGACATAATTCAAAATATAGCAGGCACACAAATAAATATATATACCACAATGCCCACAGGCTGTAATAGAAGCATAGACAAGGTACAATGTAAATGTAGAGAAAGGAAATTTAAAAATTCAATGGATAGTGTTGGAGGAGACAGAAAAGCTATTAGAGAGGAAGTCATGCTTGAGAGGGAGCTCTGGTGGCATAGTGGCTAAGGCTAGAGGTTCAAACCCACCAGCCACTCCTCAGAAAGAATACTGAGAATACTGGGCAATCTATTTCCATAGAGATACCACTTTGGAAACCTAAGGAGGGATCACTATGAGTCTGAATCGACTCAACGGCAATGATTTTTTTTTTTTTTTTAATGCTTGAGAAAAGACTTGTGAGATACACAGGAATTCATGCAAACTCATACACAAACAAGACAGGAAGAGTGAAATTCGTGAAAGAAGAATAGGAGCCTGAACAGACTGGCAGGCTGTTCAGTAAGATACTGTAAGATACATCCCAGTAAGATACTGAAAGGCCTTGTATGTGATGCTAAGGGGGTTAGATTCATCCCCTGTAAATTGTGGGAAATGATACCCTGGTTAATTGAATAAACTTCCTCAATTTGTACTTCTCTTCTATCTGCCACATTGCTACCACACCACCAAGCACCAGGAAAGTGTAAATTATTATTTTCACAATAGCAATTGTTTGCCCTATCCCTTTTGTAACATCTCCTACTTAAATTTCATTTCCTAAACATGGTTTTCCTGAAAGCTCTATATTATGATTTATTCATTGAGTAATTTCACATTTAGGAAATGATGTTTTGGCAATGTTTTGATTAGATGAGAATCCAAGACAAGGAACATGACATGAATCAGTATTTGTCTAATCCTCAGATAACCACAACTCAATCAAATAAAAACCAGTCAGAGTGGCTATGATGTCTACTGCATATCCATAGGATGTTTTTTACTAAGCAGGGAAAATGCATCAAGAAGGGAGTTTCTGCATATCTGAAGACGTGAACTATGAACTAATACAAAGGCTCTACAAGTTAACGGACCAGCCAACTCAGTGGACTTTGCGCTACTGAGAACATGTCATTGTTGGGGTTATTTTAAATGTGTGGAGTCTTTTGTTACACTGCTAGCCTTAGACAATTCTCAGGTGAGTGTGCCTTTGGTTCACCACAATAAAATTGCCACAGTTACCCAGGAAACAGATGTGACCACTGGGCATCTGTTAAGGCCATTATCATTCATCACCTCTTTTATAACTACAGTCTCCTAACTACCCTTCCTAAACTAGTTGCGATGGCTAATTTTTCATGTCAACTTGGCTAGGCTATGGTGCCCAACTGTTTGGTCAAGCACTAGTCTAGATATTGCTATGAAGATATTTCAATGTGATTAACATTTAAGTCAGCGGACCTTAAGTAAACAGATTAAAACCAAAAAACCAAACTCACTGCCATCAAGTCAATTTGACTCATAGCGACCCCTCCTTGGGTTTCTGAAATGGTATCTCTACAGAAGTAGATTGCCCAATCTTCCTTCTGAAGAGTGGCTGGTGGGTTTGAATCACCAGCCTTCTGGTTAGCAGTCAATTGCCTTAGGCACTTGACCACCAGAGCTCCTAGTAAACAGATTACCCTCTGTAATGTGGGATTACTCTCCTCATCTAATCAGATGAAAGCCTTAAGATCAAAAATCTTGGAAGTTTCCCAAGGAAGAAGGATTCATCCACAAGACTTTAACATTAACATCAAGATGGAATTTCCAGCCCACCATCTGGCTTTAGATATTGGACGTAAGACTTCCTGAGATTCTAATCAGTTACCTGACCTATGGACTTTGGACTTGCCAATCCTATAATTGCACAATTAAATAAGCTAATTCTTTGAATCACTCTCTCTTTATATATATTATATATCATATATTATATATTATATATTTTATATACTAAGTAATTTACTACACCGCACATATATATATTTGTTGTTGTTGTTGTTATGTGCCATCAAGTCAGACCTGACTCATAGCGACCCCTCCTTGGGTTTCTGAGGCAGTATCACTATGGAAGTACATTGCCCCATCTTCCTTATGAGGAGTGGCTGGTGGGTTTGAACCACCAGCCTTCTAGTTAGCAGTCAAATGCCTTAGGCACTATGCTACCAGAGCCATATATATATATATATATA
>NW_006922443.1:230312-235107 GCF_000298275.1 Orycteropus afer afer
GGGATCACCTTTCTTTGGAATGGGGACAAATATGGATCCCTTGCAGTCAATTGGCCAGGTAGCTGTCTTCCAAATCTCTTGACATAACCGAGTGAATGTCTCCTGTGCAAAAAAAAAAAGGCAACCATTGCTGTGGAGTCAGATCCAACCCATAGCGACCCCTCCTTGGGTTTCTGAGGCAGTATCACTACGGAAGTAGATTGACCAACCTTCCTCCTGGGGAGTGGCTGGTGGGTTTGAACTACCAGTCTTCTGGTTAGCAGTCAAGTGCCTTAGGCACTACGCTACCAGAGTGCAGCATGCATTTATTGCAACATCTCAAAGGATATTCCTTCAATTCCTGGAGCCTTGATTTTTTGTTTTGTTTTTGTTTTTGTATTTTATATTTTTTGCTCAATTCCTTCAGTGCATCTTCAACTTCTTCCTTCAATATCATTGATCACATGCCACCTCCTGAAATGGATGAACATCAACCAATTCTTTTTGATACAGTGACTTGTATATTCCTTCCATCTTCTCTTGATGTTTCCCGCATCATTCAATATTTTGCCCATAGAATCTTTCAATATTGCAGGTTTGATTTTTTTCTTCATTTCTTTCAGATTGAGAAATGCCTAGAGTGTTCTTCCCTTTTGGGTTGCTAACTCCAGGTCCTTACACATTTCATTATAGCAATTGACTTTGTCTTCTTGAGTTGCTCTTTGAAATCTTCTGTTCAGCTCTTTTGTCATTTCTTCCATTTGTTTTACCTACTCTCCATTCAAGAGCAAGTGTCAGACCTACTCTATGGAGATACACCCCTTGGAACAATCAGCTATGAGGCACCAGAGAGGCAGCAGTCACATGGAGGGAAAGCTGGACAAACAGAAGTACATGATCAAGAAGCTTATGAGAGGTGGGGGGGTCACAAGGAAGGGAGGGCAGAAGAGTGGATTAGGGTTGGGGATCATAATTGGGGCATAAAATCAAATGTACATGAACTGTTGAATGTAAAACAAATTCTGCTCTGTAATTTGTACCCAAAGCACAATAATAATAAAATTTAGATAGGGAAGTAGGAGAAAATAGTCAATAAAGCCATAACTGGAGTTCTAAAGGAAGAAAAAAATAAAAGTAAGTGTCAGACTCTCTTCTGACATCCCTTTTGGTCTTTTTTTTCCTTTCCTGTGCTTTGAATAGGAGCTCTAGTGGCGAGTGCCTAAGACATTTACTGCTAACCAGAAGACTGGCGGTTCACACCCACCAGCCACTCCTTGGAAGGAAGGTTGGGCAATCTACTTCCACAGTGATACCACCTGGAAAACCCAAGGAGGGGTCTCTATGACTTTTTACTTTCTTCATGGATGATGTTCTTCACATCATGCCACAATTCATCTGTTTTCAGTCATTGGTGTTCAATGTGTCAAATCTATTCTTTAGATGGTTTCTAAATTCAGGTGGGACATATTCAAGGTCATATTTTGACCTTTTCATGGACTTGTTTTAGTTGTCTTCATCTTCAAGTTGAACTTGCATGTGAGCAGTTGTAGGTCTGTTCCACAGTCAGCTCCTTGCTTTGTTTTGCCTGAAGATATTGAACTTCTCCATTGCTTCTTTCCACAGATGCAGTCAATCTGATTCCTGTATATTCTATCTGGAAGGTCCACGTCTATAGCCACTGTTTATGTTGTTGAAAAAAGGTATTTGCAATCAATAAGTCACTATTCTTGGAAAATTCTGTCATCTGATCTCCAGAGTCATTTCTATCATGAAGGCCATATTTTCCAATTACTGGTGATTCTTCTTTGTTTCCAATTTTTACATTCCAATCACCAGTAATAATCAACACATCCTGATTGAGTATTTGGTCAGACTGCAGTAGTTGGTAAAAATCTTCAATTTCCTCATCTTTGGCTTTGGTGATTGGTGTGTAAATTTGAATAATAATGCTATTAACTGGTCTTCCTTCTCGGCGTATGGATATTATCCTATCACTGACAGCATTGTACTTCAGGATAGATCTTGAAACGTTCTTTGTGATAATGCCAAGCCATTCCTCTTCAATTTGTCATTTCCAGCATAGTAAGATCGTATGTTTGTCTGATTCAAAATGGCCAAAACAGTCTATTTCCATTCACTAATGTCTAGGCTATCAATATTTATGTGTTTTATTTAATTTTTGACAATTTCCAATTTTCCTAGATTCATACTTTGTACACTCCATAGTCCAATTATTAATGGATGTTCACAGCTGTTTCTTCCTATTCGAGTCCTTCTGCATTCACAAATTGAGGTTCCAGAAGCTTTACTCCATCCACATTATTAAGGTCAACTCTACTTTAAGGAAGTAGCTCTTCCCCAGTCATATTTTGAGTGTCTTCTGATCTGAGGGGTTCACCTTCTGGCGCTATATCAGACGATGTTTCAGGGCTGTTCATAAAGTTTTCCAGTAACATATTACTCAGTGTTTCACTGCTATTCATAAAGTTTTCACTAGCCAATTCTTTGAGAAAAAGGCAGGGAGGCCACATGTTCTGACCTTCTCTAACCCCACAAGAGGAAGACAGAATCACCATCAATAGCCCAAGGCCTATTATTGCAAGGCCAGACATGCTGCCTCCCTCCAACTCTTCCTCCCAAAGCACTCACCACCTCTCTTCTGGATTCGATAATTCACTGCAGTGGCCACACAGAACTCACAGACTATGGGGTTTATTAGGGAAGCACCATGCTACAATTCAAGTTCAGGAAAAACGCTCAGTCTCTCTCTCAGCCCACTGTCTCTCACAGTCTCTCTCCCAGCAGTGCGTGTCCCTTGGTGTCTCTCTCAGCAATGCATGTCTCTTGCATCTCTTTCCCAGCAGCATGTGTCTCTCAGGGGGCATCCTTCCTCAGCCAGCAGAGAGAGAGTTCTGCCTCTAGGAGGCCTCTTTTTGAGCTCGGCAGAGTGACCAAACCAACCAATCATAACATCAGAATTCTAAGCACCTGAGAGAGAGTGAAACTCCCAGAACATTGTGTTGTGCCACGCCCAACAAAAATACCCCAGGTGGACAACATTTACAATCAGGAGCTCTTCAGTTGCTCATTCCACCACTGAGTTTATGAAGACTTATGGGTAGAAAAGCCACACTAAGTAATTTACTACACCGCAGAAGTGGATGTTGCCTTCTTTCTTCCAAGTCTGTCTTAATCTGGAAGCTCTGCTGAAACCTGCCCACCATGGGTGACCCCACTGGTATTTGAAATACCAGTGGCATAGCCACTAGCTTGACAGCAACATGCAAGCCACAGATGAGTGGTTGAATACTTAGCATTAAGAACCCTGAAATTAAAAGTAAATATCCCAGCTCAAATTGGACTGCATGGGACAAGAGCAGTGGGAGACTCATCTAGAAGAGACCCTAGAATGAACCTGAATTCTTGCTTAAGACAAATTGATATTCACCTTTTCCTTCATGAAGAGATGAAATAGGCTCAATAAAGTTCACTGTAAATGCATATTGTATCAATCTCCTAGGACTGCAAAATATTATAAAAAGGGCAGCTTACAAGAGCAGAAATTTACTGTCTCACAATTCTGGAGACTAGGAGTTTGAGATCAGGGTATTGGCCAAGTTGACTCCTTCTGAGGTTCTGAGGGAGAATCCATTCTATGCCTCTTTTCCAAGCTTCTGGTAGCTCCAGGCATTCCTTGGCTTCCAACTGCCGTATCACATCACATCCTTCCTCTGTCTTCCTATCTCTAAGTATCTTCTCCTCTTTTATAAGGACACCAAGCGTATAAGATTAGAACCACCTTACTCTAATACAAGGTGCTCTGGTAGCATAGTGCCTAAGGCACTTGACTGCTAACCAGAAGGTTGGTGGTTCAAACCCACCAGCCACTCCTCAGAAGGAAGGTTGGGCAATATACTTCTGTAATGATACTGCCTCAGAAACTCAAGGAGGGGTCACTATGAGTCAGGTCCAACTCGACGGCACATAACAACAACAACAACACTCTAATAGAATCTCATTTTAATTTAACTGATAATACTGTCAGATTGAAGCCAGTCAGGTTAGGATAGCTTTGGTTAATTTTATAGAAGGGGCCTAAAGAAGCCTGGGATAACTAAGAATGCCTCCATTAATCATATAGATGGGGCCTAAGGACACCTAGGGCAATAAATAAGCCTTAACTAGTCAGCCAGAAAGGAATACCTCCCCACACTCCACTTAATGCCAACCTTCCTGCTTACAGATATTTTACAGCCATAAATGCCAAGGTGGTCTCAGCCAGAACTAGGAGTATGCACAGAAAGAAAAACTCTGCCCTCTAGCTGAATCTGGAACATGTCAAGGAACAAAAAATCACCAGAACTATGTCATTGGCTACATGGACCCACTTCAGAAGCGAGTGGTCCATTGGTGACTCCATGCTAGGCTATAACCCTACCCTTTACGAATAATGCACCTCCCAAAAAGCTTACTTCCCTGAGACTTTAAAACTTCCCCAGCTGCTTTTTTCAGGGAGATAGGGACTTTGAGAGATGCCTTCCTGTCTCCTTATTTGTTGCAAATAATAAAAGCTGTGCAGAAAACTCTAATCTGCTTCCCTCTGAGTTATTCTTAACCGAAGTATGAGCAGTAGACCCCTTAAGGAGGTGACAAAAGACCCTATTTCCCAACAAGTTCATTCACAGGTACTAGGGGTTAGAACTTCAAAATCTCTTTTTGGGAGATATATTTCATCCATAGCACGCACGCACACAAACACACACACACACATGTATATTAAGATATATATATATATATATATATATATATATATATA
>NW_006922443.1:243507-252574 GCF_000298275.1 Orycteropus afer afer
TATATATATATATATATATATAGTGACCCCACTGGGTTTCCAAGGCTGTATATCTTTACAGAAGTAGATTGTCTCATCTTCTTCCATGGAGCAGGTGATGAGTTTGAACTGCTGACCTTCTGGTTAGCAGCTGAGTGTCTTACCTACTATGCCACTAGCTAGCTAGCTAGATATAGATATAGATACAGATATATAGTTATAGATATAAATATAGATATAGTTTTCTTTCTCTGGAGAACCTTAAGAAACTAGTCTTGTTTTCCTTTCAATCCATTCTCCAAATTCCTGCCAGAGTGATCTTTCTTAAAGTAACAAACAAATCATACCACTCTCCAGCTTGAAAATCTTCAATGTTCTCCTTATCATGGTGTCAAGACCCAGCTTGCTTAGTTCTTCCTTAACTCTCTTGTGACTCTCATCCTTACCCTCAGTGTTTGACCTATGCTGGCCTATTTAGCATTCCTTCTTCCAAACCAAGACTTGTCCTGCCACGGGGCTTTTATACATGCCGCTCTCTTGGCCTAAGAATGGTTTTCCTACTCAGCTCCACAAATTCCTATTTATCTATATTCTATGTCATCTTAAGATATTATTACCTCTTTTGAGAAACTTTCCATGACTATCCCATTGCTCCTCCGGTCCCAGTGCATTAGGTACCCCCCAGGGGCTCCTATCACTCCCTTTAGCACATTCTGTCTTAAGAAGCCTTCCTTCTGTCTTTTCATGCTACACTTTGACTTTTATTAAAGTTATATAACTTCCATCCCAGTAATCCCACAATCTGTTTAAGTCAATAAATGTTTTAAGCCATTAATAATTCTTTAGGAACTAATGCCCAAGCTAATACTAAGGAGTGTTTAACCATCTGGCTTTTGACTGGGTATTCTTGGTGATAAACCAACCAGTTTCCCAAATTCGAAAAAAACACAGACAATGCTGGATTGTCACTTCCTGTTTATTTAACTGTCTTCCCATATTAGACTGTATGCTCTACCAGAGCAGACTATGTCCTGTACTCCATTGTATTTTGTATCTCAAGAGCCAATACAGTGTCAACAAATGTTTGAGTAAATGAAGAGTGAAGGAATCAATACTGGAGTCTTCTGTGGGGCAAGACATAGGATTTAGAACCTTAAAAAAAAAAAAAAAAAAATGGTAGTGTATTCCCATTCCACCTCTTTCTGGTATGTGATCTTGGGCAAGTCACTTATTTTTTTCTGAGACTCAATTCTTATCTGCAAAATAAGGAAGATACCTACTTCACATAATTGTAGTGATGGTTGATTAAAATATTCATAAGTCCTTGTAAACTGTAATTTGCTAAATGCATTAGTTATTACACATATAGTAAATATACATACTTGTTCAGAGAGTTAATTTTTTTTTTAACTATTGACTTCATTTAAAAAGAGAGTTTAATTTGGTGCTGTGTGTGCAATTTAATCCTATAAATGGAAATCATTGTACTGTGACTAGATTAGGATATTAGGACTCTCATGAAATGCAGCAGAAAATTGGAAATGTTAAAAAAAAAAATGGCTAAATAGAGGGAGACAGTTGAAATCCTAAGCTTCCAGCATTCACTGGAAAAATGCACTATGCAAAAGATAAAAAAAAAATCTGTAGTACTAAAGAAAATACGGCTCATGATAACTTTATTTGCTGACACTAAAACAATAATTTATAGCCAACTCATTTCCCGTGCAGTCAAATGGAAAAATGGACATTGCAGATAATCCTGGAACATGTAGACGATGGACATTCTACTCTTCAGCTCATTCAACCATACAAAGCTTTCAACTCACTTCTTCATAGACACTGCCCTGAAAACTTCACGGGCAATAGCTCAGCTTCCCTAAATGACCAGGGGAGCTAACAGAATAGTTGTGTTTATCTGAAAACTGACACAGAGGATTTCTCATTGTTGGCTTTCAGACCATTTTCTAATCTACTTCTTTTTCAATTTCTAGATCAGCAATCATTTTCAGACTTTGAGCAAATGGCTGGTTTATCAGTATCTGACCTACCAATGAACTCCAACACAGAAAACCCAAGTTGTTCAAACAAAACAAAGACTTATTCAAATCAATTCCTGCTTCCAGACCTCAACTGTGAAGGAAAGTGAATTCAGCAGGTGAATTGTTCACAAGTTGTTTTTACTAAATTGCAAAGATTACTTATTAAAGTCTAGAAAATATTTCTAAGATAGTTTCTTTAGAGGCCTGATAATGAGGCGGGCCCTCAACTGCCCTACTTATGTTTATCTCTACAAATTCACACTGCTAATGCCTAAGGCATTTGACTGCTAACAAGAAGCCTGGAAGTTCAAAGCCATCAGCCACTCCTTGGAAGGAAGGTTGGTCAATCTACTTCCATAGCCATACCGCCTCAGAAACTCAAGGAGGGGTCGCTTTGAGTTGGATCCGACTCTGTTGTTGTTGTTGTTGTTTGCCATCAAGTCGGACCTGACTCATAGCGACCCCTCCTTGGGTTTCTGAGGCAGTATCACTACAGAAGTAGATTGCCCCATCTTCCTTCTGAGGAGTGGCTGGTAGGTTTGAACCACCAGGCTTCTGGTTAACAGTCAAGTGCCTTAGGCACTATGCTACCAGAGCTCCGACTCTAGGGCAGCATATTTGGTTTGTTTTTTTTCTGAGAAAAGTGGACCATGATCATTCTTCAAAGCTATCTCTCCTCTCCAGGCTCTGTACTACTCTGTCTCTATATGTATGTGGTAGTTAAGGTTGTGTGTCAACTTGGCTGGGCCATGAGTTTGAGTGGCTGGGCAGCTGTATGCAGTTGTTCTTAATGATGAGACTGGAAATCAACTCCATGGTGGAATCTGCTGTGAGCAGTTAAGTAGCTGATTTTGGGCTGTGGCCTGCTTCCAGTATATAAGGAAAAGCTTTGATAAAGGTCTCTAGCTTTTGGCACATCTGGATCTTACATGTGGCTGAGTCTTCATCTCAGTGGCCCACCATATTGCCTGCCAATCATGGGATTGTTCCTGGACTTGAAATAGTGACCTGTCATGTTATCTGCTAATCTTGGGACTGAGCCATTTTGCCTGTCATTCTTGGGTTTTTCAGAAGCTCAACAGCTGCATGAGCCAGAAAAGGCCTCCAGCTCTAGTGGATCTGGAACAGGAGGAAGAGCTGAAGCCCAAGATTGAGGAGACTTCACCCAGTCCCTAGAGCCAGAACTTTGAACTCAGACTTCTAGCCTACTAAACTATGTTGTTGTTTGTGTTGTTATGTGCCGTCGAGTAGGACCAGACTCATAGCGACCCCTCCTTGGGTTTCCGAGGCAGTATCACTACGAAAGTGATTGCCCAACCTTCCTTCCAAGGAGTGGCTGGTGGGTTTGAACCGCCAGCCTTCTGGTTAGCAGTCAAGTGCCACCAGAGCTCCTATTATATACTATAAGAGAATAAATTCCTGTTTGTTAAATCCATCCACTTGGGAGTTTCTCTTATAGCAGCACTAGAGAACTAAAACAGAATTTGGAACCTAGAGTAGGGTGCTACTCTAACAGATACCTAAAATGTGGAAGCAGAAGTGAAGGACATCCTTGGACCTGAGATTCCTGTGCTGAGACCCTAGGAAAGAGAATGGAAGAAAGACAGAGCCAGCAGAGCCAAGAGACCAGCATGAGACAGAGCAATGGGCTTGCCAGCCCATGGAGTGAGAAAGCTGAATGCCTTAGGTGAGAGGCTTCCTGGAGGAGTGGGTAACCCTTGGGCATTAATTGGCAGAGGCTGAGAGACCAAGGAAATGAGAAGCAGATCTGCCTCACCCTCAAAGGGTAAGACTATGATCTCTTCAAGTGGAACTACCACAGCCTCCTAGGTTTCAAAGAGTCATATCTTCACTAACTTGGTTCTGGAGTGTGGGGTGGTTGTACATGATGGCCAGTGGGATGAGGCCATATCTGCTGCCCAAAAGTGAGGGGACAAGGCTGCCATGTCCAAGGGGCAAAAGTACAGGGTCTATCAGGCCAAGGGGTGAAGTCACCACTCAGATGGATTAAGAAACTTGGGTCACCCAATGAAGGAGATCTGTGGAGGTGCAAAGTTAACGGGGTGGAATGTGGTAGTTAAGTTTGTGCGTCAACTCGGTTGGGCTGTGGTTCTGAGTGGCCAGGCAGCTGGATGTAGTTATTCCCCATGATGAGATTGGATGTGGTGTGATCAACTACATTGGGAATCTGTCATGAGATACTAATCAATGGAAGAGGATTGCCTTTGGGGTGTGGTCTGCTTCCAGTATATATGCAGAAACTTTGGGAAAGGTCTCTAGCTTTTGGTACATTTGGATCCTACATTTGGCCAAGTCTTCATCTCAGTGGTCTACCATGTTGCCTGTCAACCTTGGGATTGTTCCTAGACTTGAACTAGTGACCTGCCATGTTATCAGCTAATCTTGGGACTATGCCATTGAACCTGTCAATCTTGGGTATGTCAGCCCCAGCAGCCAGTAGGTGCATGAGCCAGGAAAAGCTTCTAGTTCTAGTGAATCTGGAACAAGAGGAAGAGCTGAAGCCCAAGATCATGGGGTCTTCATCCAGCCCCTAGAGCCAGAACTTTAAACTTGGACTTCTAACATCCTAAACTGTAAGAGAATAATAATAATAATAAAAAGATAACCATATGAGGTATTTCTGGTATAATAGCACTAGAGAACCAAAACAATGTTTAAGGCAGGAAAAAAATAGGTAATAAATTTACTGATTAATTGACATGGATCCTATGCTAATATCTACTTCTGTAGTATTTTCAATAACCACATATATATTTATTTGATACTTTGAAACATGCCCAACCTTTCCCTGTCTTAAAGAAAATATAATGCCAACTCACCAATTCATTTCAATAAATATATTTGCATAGACCTGTTCAAAGAACTATGATGGCACCATGGGGAATGAGAAAGAAATAAGACAGTGACTTCCTCAAAGGAGCTTCTAGTCTGGCCCAGGAGATGAGACATATACATCATGAGACATAGGCTTAAAAGACTTCAAGTCTAACAGATCTCAAAGTAAACCTTAGTTTCTTCAGCTATAAGACAGTGGCAATGATGATACAAACCTTAGAGGACAATTGTGAGACTGACTGTATTAATGAATGTAAAGTGCTTAGTAAAATGCAGCTGATAGTTAGTGTCTGATAAATGTTTTTAAAAATAATGAGTGTAATATGGTAGAATTTTTTTATTCCTCCACCTACCTGACTTGCTGACTTAAAAATATTCTATAGTCATTTTATGAAATACTAAAGGCAATCAATGCCCATGGACTTCCGGTAAGATGGAGGAATAGGCAGACAAGTGACACAGACCCCTCTTCAACAAAGAAAAACCACTTGACAGAGATACAGAAGATAATCCTGGAGCCCTGAGCTTTGAAAGGAACTATACAGAAGTGGATTAGGCACCAAGTAGTGGAAAAGGCTGAAAGAAAACAGTGAGTACAGAGATGGTTGGAGCTGCGGACTGTCAGCTACTGATGGGACCAACAACCTGAATAATTCCAAGTAGTGTTGGGACCTGAGAATTGACCTAAAAAAGATCAGCCCTGATCACCAAGGGCTGCAGGGATGATTGCGCTGGTGGCCTATGATTAGGAAGGGAAACAGCAAGGTGGAAGACAACCTGAGCTGTTGACTTTCCACTGTCCAGATGGAACAGGCATTTTAATTGTTTACATGAAGTAGCCATTTTGGATACTTAAAGTGACCGAGGGTGCAGCCATTTTTAATCTTTACAAGTGGCAACCATTGTGGATTTTAAAGTGATAGCATCCTCATTCAGATTCCAGGGACCTAAGAATAGGCTCTGCTTGCCAAGGTCGGCAGCAACATACAAGAGGCTGACAACAAGAAAGGAGACAGGTGGTAAGTGTATAAGTGCAGCCAACTAGTGAATAGAGGAGCACAGCATGGTAGCCTGCTTGCAAAGAAAACATACAAACAAAACAAAGAAAACAAAAATCGTGGGCAAGTCACTCCAACACACAATCACCAATTAAATATAAACACAAAACATCACAATGCCTTGGAGACAACAGAGCATCACAGTCCACACAAAGAAGCAAGACAAAGCAGAAGAAACAAGGGACCAAGATATGGACCAAAAATACATCCCTGAGGAAGACGCAGCATTGGAACTCCCTGATAAGGAATTCATATTTAGGTATTATATTTAGGTATCTTCAACGGATTGAGACACAGATCAAGGAAAACACAGAGAAAACCCTAGAACAATTTTGAAAGACAATAAAAGAACATAATGAAGAAATAAATGAAAAATTAGAACTGATACAAAATCTACACACAGAAATCCAGAAGATTAATACTAAATTTTCAGAAATAGATAAGATGAATGAGCAAAGGAGCAGAATTGAATCAATGGAAGATAGAATTAGGGAGATTGAAGGCAAATACCTGAATACTTCTTTGGAAAAGAATAAATCAGAAAAACAAGCAAAACAAAATGAGGAAAGCCCAAGGTTCATACCATCAAAAGGAATAACCTACATGTAATCAGAATTCCAGAGCAGGAAGACACAAATAAAACTACAAATAAAACTGTCAAGGATTTGTTGGAAGAGAATTTTCCTGGTATGGTGAAAGATGAGATTATATCCATTCAGGAAGTCCAATGAACCCCAAACAGGATATACCCCAAAAGAAAATCATCCAGACATATCATCATCAAACTTACCAAAACCAGAGACAAAGACAGAGTCATGAGAGCAGCATGGGAAAAATGAAAAGTTACCTACAAGGGGCAACCAATAAGACTAAACTCAGATTTCTTGAGAGAAACCATGCAGGTGAGAAGACAATGGGATGGTATATATAAAACACTGAAGGAGAAAAATTTCCAACCAACAATTATGTACCCAGCAAAATTGTCCCTCAAATATGATGGTGAAATGAGGACATTTCCAGATAAACAGAAATTAAGGGAATTTGTTAAAACCAGACCAATCTTACAAGAGATACTAAAGGGTACTCTTTGGACAGAGAAGCAACAACAGCCAACAACAACTGACCATTCACATACGTGATGATATAACCCAGAAACCAACCCAGCTGTGGATGTATCCAAAGTAAATAAGCCTATAAGATTGTAAACAGGGAACCAGAGACATAAATTGACAAATGAGGACAACTACAAACCAAAAAGAGGGAAAAAACTGTGTCATTACAAAACTTCTAGATGGTAAGGAAATCAAGACAACTACAAGATAGAATGGACTGTTCTAAACTTGGGAAGAAAACTCTAAATTATAGGGTAACCTCAAAGAAAAATGATAAACCTTCACATCAAAAAAGAGGACCAGCATAAATATTTAGCAAATACTAAAACAGTAGCAATGAAGGACGTGATGACATGATTCATAAACAAAATGAGCTCAGCATAGAAAATTATATGGAACAAAGAAATTGACATCATGAAAAAGCATATAACAAAAATGACAGCAACAAATTCGTATTTGCCAATAATTACATATCTGGCAAGGGACTTATCTCTAAGATTTATAGTGGAAGATTGGATGACCAAACTATACATACGCATAATGGAATGCTATGCAGCACTAAAGAATAATGTAGAGTCTGCAAAACACCGCATAATATGGATGAACTTGGAGGACATTATGCTGAGTGAAATAAGTCAATCACAGAAGGACAAATATAGTATTAGTTCGTTGTTGTGGACAGTCAAGGAAAGGTTTATATATAGAGGGAAATTTTCTTTGTTGGTTGTCAGGGGTGGGAAGGGAGAGGAGGGAACACTGTAAAAACAACAACAACAACAACAAAAAAAATGCATTGACCCATGCCACTGTAGTTTTTGTGTATTTCACAGTACATAAATTATATTTCAATAAAATACATTTTTTTTAAAAAAAATAAAGGCAATCAACGTCCAAGAAGCAGCAGTCAAGAAATCAAACAACATATTGCCTTGGGCAAATCTGCTGCAAAAGACCTCTTCAAGGTGTTTAGGAGCAAAGATATCACTTTGAAAACTAAGATGTGCCTGACTCAAGCCATGGTATTTTCAATAGCCTCATATGCATGTAAGAGATGGACAATGGATGAGAAAGACTGCAGAAGGATTAATGTGTTTTGAATTGTGGTGTTAGTGAAGAAAATTGAATGTACTATAGACTGCTAGGGGAGCTCTGGTAGTGTAGTGCCTAAGGCACTTGGCTGCTAACCAGAAACCTGGTGGTTCAAATCCATCAGCCACTCCTTGGAAGGAAGATGGGCCAATCTACTTCCATACTGATACTGCCTCAAAACTCCAAGGAGGAGTCGCTATGAGTTGCGTCTGACTCGATGGCACATAACACCAACAACATGGACTGCTAGAAGAATGAACAACTCTGTCTCAGAAGAAGTACATCCAGAATGTTCCTTAGAAGCCAGAATGGCCAGGCTCTCATAGTTTAGTCAAGTTGGTCATGTTGTCTGTCAGAAGGGACCAGTTCCTGGAGAAGGATATCATGCTAGGTAAATTAGAATGTTAGTGAAAAAGGAGAAGACCCTCAATGAGATAGATCAACACAGTGTCTGCAATGAAGGCTCAAGTATGGGAATGATTGTGAGGATGGCACAGGAATGGGCAGTGTTTCATTTTGTTGTGCATAGGGTCACTATGAGTCGAAAATGACTCAATGGCACTTAACAACAACAAAGGCAATGGATGGTACAAATGGTTAAGTTTTGACTACTAGCCAAAAGGAGCTCTGGTAGCGTAGTGCCTAAGGCACTTGACTGACAACCAGAAGGCTGGCGGTTCAAACCCATCAGCCACTCCTCGGAAGGAAGCTTGGGCAATGTAGGCTGTAGTGATACCGCCTTGGAAACCCAAGGAGGGGTTGCTATGAGTCAGGTCTGACTCGACAGCAAATAACAGCAACAACAACAAGCCAGAAGACTTGTAATTTGAACCCACCTAGACTTGTAATTTGAACCCACCTAGAGATGCCTCGGGAGCTTGGGTAGCATAGTGGCTAAGGCACTTGACTGCTAACCAGAAGGCTGGCGGTTCAA
>NW_006922443.1:253082-254485 GCF_000298275.1 Orycteropus afer afer
CATCTTTGTACTCTATTACTTTGTACTGTATTACTTCATTTTCTAAAATAAAAGTACTGTTTTAATTTGAAAAATATAAAATTAAAAAGATGGATTTAAAAGTATCACTTAGTCTATAATGTAGATAATAGATTGTCAGTATGGAACCTGACAGATCAGTTCAATTTTGGTGACAAAGTTTCAGGCAAGAGTGGATGGTGACTGAGACAAAGATTGGAAGCAGTGACAGCCGAGGCAAGTACACAGATTTGGAGCAAAATTGGGGAAGTTAATGTATTGGTTGTGAAAGAGGACAGTGAAGGCAAGAATAGAACAAAATATGACCCAAAGGTTTTTGCTTTGAACACCCAGGCAGATGATGGTATCATTTCCTGAGAGAAGACTGTGGAAAGAACAGGTCTGGGGAAGGGTGCCAGCAATGCAAATATTTTGTTTTGGAAATGTTAGGCTTAAAATGTCTTTTTGTCAACACGTGCAGAGGAATTACTCACTGGACCATGTTATTTAGAATGTGAATCAAGAGGTGGTTCCCTCTTTATGAACATCAGCATTACAAACGAATGGCATGAATAAGATGTTCGATATTACCCTCCGTGGTAGTTAAGGTCAACTTGGCTGGGCCTGGTTTTGAGTAGCTAGGCAGTTGGATGTAGTGATTCCCCATGATGAGATCAAATCAACTCCATGGTGGAATCTACTGGAGCAGCTAAGTAGCTGCCTTAGCAATGTGGTCTGTTTCCAATATACAATGAGAAGTTTTGAGAAAGGACTCTGAAGCTTTTTGGCACACTTGGATCTTGCATGTAGCTGAGCCTTCAGTCAGCAGCTTGCCATGTTTCCTGCCAATCTTGAAACTGTCACTGGACTTGAAGTAGTGACCTGCCCTGTTGTTTGGTAATCTTGGGACTGTGCCATTTATTTGTCAACCTTGGGTTTGTGAGCCTCGGCAGCCAGCAGCTCCCTCAGTAAAGAAAATCTTTCAGCTTCAGTGGGCCAGGAGCAAGAAGCAGAGCTGAAGCCCTGGATGAGGGGCTTTAACCCAGCCCCTAGAGCCTAGCACTTTGAACTTCTAGTCTTCTAAACTGGAAGAGAATAAACTCCTGTTTGTTAGCCATCCACTTGTGGTATATTTCTGTTAGAGCAGCACAAGAGGTAACCAAAATAGACCTTTGAAATACTGCTGTCCTGCAGAACAAGAGGCACTCCTGACCAAGAGCACATAGCACAGAGGTTGCTACTTTTCTATCACGAGATCTGTTCTTCCCTTCTTCCTACATAAAGAAATTCCCATTAGGCATATGGCTGCAGGAACAAAGACTATGTTTCCCATTCTCCTTCACAGCTAGCTGTGGCCAACAGACTAAATTGTCACCATTGAACTGTGCTGTTTGGCAATTTCATCC
>NW_006922443.1:260310-261077 GCF_000298275.1 Orycteropus afer afer
ATCTTCTGTGTCTGTATTTATTGGTTTCCCTTTTCTTTGTTGAAGAGGGTCTGTGCAATCCTTCTGCCTAGTCCGCCATCTTGCCCCACCTCCTGCTGGTCAATTTTTGTAGAAGTAAATCACCAGGTCTTTCTTCTTAGTCTGTATTAGTCTGCAAGTGCCATTGAAACCTGGGTGACCCTGCTGGTATTTGAAATACCAGTGGTATAGCTCCCAGCATCACAGCAACATGCAAGCTGCTACAGTGTGACAAACTGACAGATGAGTGGTGGAAGTTCAGGTAAATCTCCTTAAAATACAGTTAGTATGTGCCCTTTGCCTTTCTAACTGTGCCCCTTTCTCTATATTGCTGCTAAAGGTGGATGTAAGTGCTGGAGCCCCAGTAGACACCTTGGACTATGAAAATGAGATGTACCCTAGGGATAACAGACAAGAGAGCTGTAAGAAACCTGAGTCCCTGATGACTTAGAGGGATCAGAATACCAATCTTGGACAACCTTCCTCTTGATCCCTTTTATGAAAAATAAAAATTAAATTCTGTTGTGTTTATGGCACTGTTATTTTGGTTATTCTGCCATGTATTGTCGTCAAGTTTTATTCTAACTGACAAAGAATAGAAAGAAGGTATTATTGTGTACGCAAAAATGCACTGCCATTGACTCATAGCGACCACTCCTTGGGTTTCCAAGGTGGTATCACTACAGAAGTAGATTGCCCAACCTTCCTTCCGAGGAGTGGCTGGTGGGTTTGAACCGCCAGCCTTCTGG
>NW_006922443.1:261572-263273 GCF_000298275.1 Orycteropus afer afer
ATCCTTTCCTTCAAGGCTCAGGGGTCCAAGATTATCTTCTGTGTCTGTGTTAATTGGTTTCCCTTTTCTTTGTTGAAGAGGGTCTGTGCAATCCTTCTCCCTAGTCCGCCATCTTGCCCTGCCTCGATTTACTATTCTTTTTTTTAAAAAAATCTAATTTTCATTAACAAACAAACCCAGATTTGTCTGAATTCAAAAGTGTGTTCTTGGTTTTAAGCACCGAGCTTTGGTCAGTCAGGTGTGAGTTGAAGCAAAGTCTCTTTACCAACTTATGTGTTAAGGTCATTATTTCACCTCTGTGTTTTCCTCATCTATAAAATAGTTGTAGAACCTACATGGGATTGTAGGTATAAATGAGGCAAACTGCTATGCATACTTCCTCCCTCATAATAATTACACATATAAATTATTTTAACCTCTTTATGAAATGAAAAAATCCCAGCATTCTTCTCCCAAACTCAAGACACAGAATGAATACCATAATATTAATCATCCTTGCTTATCATTCATTTTCATGTGCCTTTAGTTGGCTCAGTTATTTGTTCTGAAGAAGTTACAGATTGGATAATTTTAAGATCTATCTTGGGTTCATTATTAAATCAATGCTATAAAAGTTGGCTTATCATAGTGCCAGGAATGTAGGGGCCAATTACCTCTTCTCTTGACTTTTCCTATATCTAGATATTTTAGGTCTTTCATCTATTAAAGCTATATCTTTAAAAAAAAAGAAAGCATCTCTGAGAAAAATAATAGCTCAGTAAATAAGCTATTCAATCAATATGATGACTAACCTATAGCATAAAGGTGACAAGAAAACTACTCTCTATGAAATATTCTTGTGAAAGGTATGCAATCAGAGCATACAGATAGAACATGATATACGTTGTTTTAAATGACCTGTTTCCAAAGTGAAATCTTCCATCTGAAAATAGAAGAATAGCTATAAGGGCCCTCACAAGAGCAATAAACAAATTAGATATGGTAAATTTCTTTCAGAACCTCAATTAAGTTCATTATCTATTACTTTTATTCTGTGCCAGGCATTGTGCTTGATACAAGGCATATAAAGGTGATTAGACAAGCTCTTTGCCCTCAAAAAGATCACAGTCTAGTTTTCATTCAATGTAGAGCCTGAAGTTTACAGAAGATCCAAGGAACAATGGTTAGTTCAACCCAAGAAGGCAAGGGACAGCTTGATAGAGGCATACAAAGGAGTTCCCCAGGCAAATAAGGATGGCTGTAGAGGACAACATGACCTTTGTGATTGAGAGAAAACCTGAGGGGGAGAAAGGGGAGGGCCAGGGAGAGGGGAAGCATGGGAAAATATATCAAAACATAAAAACAACATGTCTTTTGGGGAGCAGACACTGGCTTCCCATGACTCAGTTAGAGGATTGTGGGGGCGGGGAGTCCAGGAGAGGTGCTTAAATTATGGAGTGTCTTAATGTCATGAGCAGGAATTTAGATAGTCTGCATAAATGATGTGCATTAATCCACCATGATGTTATAAGGTTCTGTGATAACACCACAATTGCCAAGAATAAAAGGCATTTCTCTTACCTGTCAAGGTCACTAGTCTATTCATGTTAGATTCTGACCACATTTGGTAAGTGGTAGTCCGACCCGACAGCACATAACAACACAACAACAGTCTTCTAGAAGGAGCTCTGGTGGTGTAATGCCTAAGGCATTTGACTGCTA
>NW_006922443.1:263373-266982 GCF_000298275.1 Orycteropus afer afer
ATCACTACAGAAGTAGATTGCCCAACCTTCCTTCCGAGGAGTGGCTGGTGGGTTTGAACCGCCAGCCTTCTGGTTAACAGTCAAATGCCTTGAGCTCTACACCACCAGAGCTCCCATTACTGTGTACAGGATTTGGTATTCTCAAAAGTTCTGATCCTTCTCTCCCTGGTGTTCATATAGGCAGCTTCTACATTCATATTTGAATTTGGTTATAATTTGCCTTTAGTTTTACCATTTCTATCAAGTTTGGATATTAAAGTTATGCTAGACTCATAAAATAAATCTGTTTTATAAGATGAATTTGAAGACTTTCTATCTTTTTCTGTGTGTCATCATTTTAATAGCGCTGCTGACATTTCTGTTCTTTAAAGGATAGGTAAAATTCAGCTGAGAAGCTCTCTGGTCCCAATGTCATTTTTAAACAACTAGTCTTGAGTCCTATTTCCAACATCTAGTTTAGGAATTAAGGAGCCCCGGGGGTACTATAAGCTCTGGTAACATAGTGCCTAAGGCATTTGACTGCTCACCAGAAGCCACTCCCCGGAAGGAATGTTGGGCAATCTATTTCTGTAGAGATACCGCCTCAGAAACCCAAGGAGGGGTCACTATGGGTCAGGTTTGACTTAATGGCAGTGAGTTTGGTTTGGTTTTGGTTTTGGGGCTCAATGATGAAACACTCAGCTAATAACTGAAAAGTTAGCAGTTTAAACCCATCCGATGAATCCATGGAAGGATTCATGGTGGCATAACACATAAGGCATTTGATGCTAACTGCAAGGTTGACAGTTCATACCCACCAGCTGCTCTGCAGGAGGAAGATGCAATCTACTTCTGTTAAAATTTACAGCATTGGAAACCCAATGAGGGTTGCTATAAGTCAGAATCCACTTGATGGCAGTGGGTTTGGTTGGTTTGGTTTCAGTGGATCCATGGGATTGCCAGTAGACCTGGCAATCTACTTCTACGAAGATTACAGCCAAGAAAACCTTGAGACAGTTGTACCATGTAATAATGGGGGCACTCTGAGTCAAGATCAACTTGATGGCTACCCAACAACAACATCTATATGAATTGGTCTATTCAGGTTTTCTCCTTCTTATCACCACTTGTCTGTCAGTGACCCAAGCCATGGTATTTTCAATTGCCTCACATGCTTATGAAAGCTGGACAGTGAATAAGGAAGAGAGAAAAAGAACTGATGCCATCGAATTATGATGTTGGTGAAGAATATTGAATATATCATAGACTGCTAGAAGAATGAACAAATCTGTCTTGGAAGAAGTACAGCCAGAGTACTCCTTAAAAGTGAGGATGAGGAGACTTCATCTCATGTGCTTTGGTATTATTATCAGGAGGGATCAGTCCTTGGAAAAGGACATCATTCTTGGTAAAGTAGAGGGTCAGTGAAAAACTGAAGATCTTCAACAAGATGGATTGACATAGTGGCTACAACAATGGGTTCAAACATAGCAACAATTGTGAGGATGGCACAGAACCAGCCAGTGTTTCATTCAGTGTTTCATTGTATATAGAGTCGCTATGTGTCATAACTGACTCAACGACACCTAACAACAGCAGCAACTGCTCAGCAGCAACTTCTTCTCAGGTCAAATTTGATCATTGGTATTTTACTGAGAAAACATATCTTCTGGGTTTTCAAATATATTGTCATAAGTTCCACTTAGTATTCTCTCTACTTACATCTGTAGTCTCTTTTTTTTTGTCAACATCCTTTCTCATTCTTAAATGCTTTTCTGTCCTCTTTATCTTCCAAAGTCTCTGTTCCAATCCTTTCTTTGCTTTCTCAGTTTCTTTAGGTGTGGCATAACCAAAACTATCTTTATTTTAGCTTGACAAGTGAAATTTATCTTGACTCTGTATCAGGTTCTTACATTTTATTCCATTTCTCTCAGTTGTCTGTAGATGCCATTCCACCATTTCAAGTATTGCAGATCAGAAATTCAAACTCAGTCTGACTGATTTGCCTTTGTAATCACCTTTTTCTTTCTGCCTGAAATTTTGTAAGGTTTTCTCCTTATCCTTGGAATTCAGGAAATTTTACCAGGAATTTCTGCCTCTCAACTGTTGTTTCTTTTTCCTCAGTTGGAATTCCTACTATTCCCATGTGAGATCTCCTGGCCCTTTCCTCTAGGTTTTGCTCTTCTCATGATTTCCATCTGTGGATTTTTGCTCTGTGTCTTGATACATTTGATCTTCCGGGCTAGTACACAGCACTCACCTGGGACTATGCTCTTCTTCCTTCATCTACTGAATTTTTTAGTTCATAAATCATGTTTTTAGTTCTAGATGTTAGGTGTTGAAATACCAAGGAGAACAAGACCCAGGTGAATTGCTAGAAAAGTGAGTTTTATTGAAACATCCATCTGGTGGATAAGCTGAGGCTTAGAGTAGCATCAGCCCGATCCTGTCTCTGGAGGGTCCTTAAGTAGTGTTTTGATGCAGGAGATCATTTGCCTATTTCAAAAGAACCAATCCTAAGTGTTGAAGGTGAACTAAACCCAAAAGAGGGTGAGGGCAAGATAAGCCTGGGGGTGGAGAGGAAGGATCCAAGCGTAAACTGGGAAGAGGGGGTGGGGGCTGCCTCACTGTGGGAAAAAGGGAACAAAGAGCTTCACCAGAAACTGGGGAATTTGGGGGTAGGGGCACCTGAAGAGCGGGAAAGAACACAGAGAATCTAAGTGGGAATTAGGTGGTGGAGACTAGGAAGGTACTGGGAGAGATAGAGACAGAAACTTAGTAGATTCTGGCAGGCTGGGTAGAGGGTGAAGGATTTACCTATCACTAGACAATCTGTTTTGTGCTCTACTTTGTACCTCTTAAGTGTTCTTTTCACTGTTTTATTCATCTTTATTATTTTTTTTTCATTTTTTTTAAAGGAGCATTATTAAGCCTAGTAGAGGGATAGAGGAAAGAAAGGCTATGTTGAGGCCACTATCTTCCCAGAATCCTTTCTGTGTGTGGGAAAGTGTGTTTAACTTATTTACTACTGTTATGGGTTCAATTTAAAATAACAGCCACTATAATGTCCACTTTTGGGTAAAAGAGATTTATTTAGGCTCGCCGACTGCAGGGAGCTGAAGCGCGCTCCTGTGCTGCGGTAACAGGCCGATTTTAGGCAGCCTTTAGAAAGCAGGCAAGCAAGCGATAGTACAGAAGCAGAAGCTGCAGTTTCAAGGTCTTAGAGTACGTGCTTTGGCACAGGCATTCACTGAGGGGTGAGGGGAGTTAGTTTGATAACCACCCCAGAGTCCGTGCTCTAGCACAGGCATTCATTGAGGGGTGATTAAGCTGCTTTATGTCCCTAGGAGGGCAGAGAAGAAAAAGACAAAAGGGGCACCCCCTAACTCACCAGGAGTGGGGGCAGGATGAGATGGTTACTTCAGCCACATAAAATGGAGTTTTAGCAGGATATTGCCAGCTATAGCTGGACATTGCAAAAATAGAGTTACAAAATGGAGTCACTTACTTCACTACATGCTTCCTAGGTTTCAGTTGCAATGTGAAGTACTTTACCTTTATCATCTCATTTAATTCTAATATCAAACCTATAATGTAGTACTATTATTACTCTTATCTCCATTTTATAGA
>NW_006922443.1:276700-280479 GCF_000298275.1 Orycteropus afer afer
CACCAGCCACTCCTCAGAAGGAAGATTGGGCAATCTACTTCTATAGTGATACCACCTCAGAAACCCAAGGAGGGGTCGCTATGAGTCAGATCCCACTCGATAGCAGTGAGTTTGGTTTGGTTTTGGAGTCTTCCAGCAGAATCTGTTCGGCAACACTTATTCCTCTGTCTGTTTAAAGGGGACTAGAAATGGGGAGAGGGAAAAAGAGAGTTGGGGATAGGGTCGCAGTTTGACACTTGGTCTCTTCTGCATATTACCAGTTTCACCAGTTATAAAGCAGGGGTGTGAGGAAGGGTGAAGATGTTCCATCTGCCCCCCTCCCTCACTCCGGAAAAAGTTGAAAGCCCCAGGAAAATCATCAGTCTGGGTTGGATGGTGCCACCAGAACAAGAGGCAAGGGTCTATTTCCTCCTGGAGTGGCTGAAAGCTGGCTTGTTAAAGATCTGATGCGAAGCAGGTGGGGTATTCTGTGATTCCAAGATGAAAACACAGAAGGTTTAATGCTCCTTGGAGATAAGCTAAAAGACGCATCAGGCTGTTTGGGAGAGCCATCCACTTAGCCAGAAGCCACACACCTGAGAAGGGATGCAGTCTACTTTCCTGGATGAGGCTGAAGTGAGGTGAGAGTGCCTTCATCTGAGGGGTTTCCTTGCCTTGGAGCCAGGGATACTCTCAGAACACATCACCTAAACTACAACCAATCAGACGAAGGGGAGCCTGCCTCATACCACACCCTGGTGGAGGGATGATGGGAAGACATGAGCAACTCTGTGGGTCACCAGTGTCTGCTGAAGAAGCAGAAGGAGCCAACAGAAAGGGATTTATCACCTTATCTTCAAGGTGTGGGTAGTCACCTAATTGGACCCCTCATTCTTACTGTCCCACCCTCACTTATGCCCTAAGGGCATAAAAATATGAGCCAGGGAGGAAAAAGATGGAGGGAGAGGAGCCCATGTACTTCTCTGTCCTTTCATATCCTTCACTGACCCTACTGGAAAGGCAAGGATAGAAAATTTACCCAAAATAAAATGAAGATTTTGATAGCAAAATTATACTCCCAATCACTGGATTTCTTCAGAAAAGACTGAAGTTTGTTTTTTCCCCTTCTCTTCTCCTACCTAGTTACTTGGGTTTCTGGCTTGCAGACAAGAAGTGTGACTAATATGGAAATAATTACCTGGAAGTGGGCTGTTGCAAATGACAGACCCTAAAATGTGGGACTGGCTCAGTCAAAGAGAGGTGTGGGGATTACCCAGTCCCCAGCTGGGAAGCTGGCATTCTCTTTAATACACTAGGAAAGCTGTTGATTAAACCTGCCAGTTAAACTGTCACCTATTATATCTCAGGATATTAAACATACCAACTGAGACCTGAAATGTAGAGTTCCTGTAAGGAACATGTCAGGATATTAGAGTGTGTTGGCTCCTTCTTGTGGCCTTTAGTAAAATTCCTTTAAGTCAGTGCTGCCCAAACTATCTAGTGAAGGGCCAGTATGCTAGTTTGTTTAACTTTCAATACATTGCAAGCCTATGCATTTATACAATACAATGACAATATTCTGACAGTGTTAAATTGCTATAAAATTGCTACGCTTATATAACGTACCAGTCACCAGTAGTTGGTGAACCATTACCAGTACTAAACCATACTTTTAACAGCACTGCTTTAACTAAGAGAGCTCTGGTGGTTTAGTGTCTAAGGCATTTGACTGCTAACCAGAAGGCTGACGGTTCAACCCTATTAGCCACTCCTCAGAAGGAAGGTTGGGGAATCTACTTCTGCAGTGATACTGTCTCGGAAACCTAAGGAGGGGTCGCTATGAGTCAGATCTGACTCAAGGGCAGTGTGTTGTGTTGTTGTTGTTGTTGTTGCTTTAACTAAGAGGCAACTCAGGTCCAAGGTGGCCCATTTGAAAGCAGAGAAGAAAAACTGCTTTAGTAGAAGAGATTCTTTCTGCCTACGACAAACAATTCAACATGGTTGAGTTCCAAAAAACAAAACCAAACGCATTGCCGTCGAGTCAGATCTGACTCATAGCGATCCCGCCTTGGATTTCCTAGGCAGTATCACTATGGAAGTAGATTGCCCAACCTTCCTTCCCAGGAGAGTTGGATAACTAAAACGCCGTGAGGGTTGGAAAAGCTAAATTCTGTTCTCTGGAGGAAAGTTAAGGAGCTCTGGTGGTGCAGTGGTTAAGGCAATTAGCTAACCAAAAGGTCAGTGGTTCAAACCCACCTGCTGCTTTAGAGAAGAAACATGAAGCAGTCTGTTTCTGTAAAGATTTACAGCCTTGGAAAGCCTATGGGGGTTGCTAAGAGTCAGAATTGACTCGATGGCAGTGAGTTTTTTTTTTTTTTTCGTTTTGAGAGCAAAGTTAGTGAAACCAAAGTCAGGGAGAAAGTAAACAGTCGGAGAGAAGTCTAGTCACCTAGACCCCATCCAAGCTCCTCTTGTTGCTTGCTGCATATTCCTTGCCTGACAAAGTGGATAATTACTCTTCTGGAATGCAGCCCAGACAAGAGACAGGTCAAGTGGCCTCCCTACATTCATGCAATTATTTCAAACTGCCCAAAGAAGAACACAGAATTGAAAGCATTATGTTAAGACTAAAAGTGGATGAGCAGACCATAGACTTACTACTAAGAGACAGCTACTCATTGGCCTAAAGGTATAGAATATCAAGTCCACTAAAGTTGTAATAGATTCTGACTCATTGTGACCCCTCCTTGCATTTCTGAGGTGTATCTCTATGGTAGCAGACTGCCCATTCTTCCTTCTGAGGAGTGGCTGGTGGGTTTGAATTGCCAGCCTTCTGGTTAGCAGTCAATGCCTTAGGCACTAGGGTAGGGCCTGAGAATTTGTATTTCTACCATGTTCCCAGGTGGTACTGATGCTTCTAGGGTCTAGGACCACATTTTGAGCATCACTGGACTAAAATAGGGAGCTCTGGTGGCGTAGTGCCTAAGGCATTTCATTGCTAACCAGAAGGCTAGTGGTTCAAACCCACCAGCCACTCCTCGGAAGGAAGGCTGGGCAATCTATTTCCATAGTGATACTACCTTGGAAACCCAAGGAGGGGTTACTATGAGCCAGATCTGACTCGATGGCAGTGGATTTGGTTTGGTTTGGGCTAGTATTCCCTAGATCCTCCAACTGACACCAAAAAGAAAGGAATCATCCTACGTGTTCTTATCAGGGTAGCCACGTAGGCAAATGGGCAAAAATGCTTCTGGAGAAAAGAATCTATGGCTGCCATATTGGCTGAACAATATATTTATTCCATCACCAGATCTTTGTGATTCCTGTGGACCCAGCAATCATGGTGTCTTTCTCTCTGTGTCAGCTCTAAGGGAAGGTCCTTGTCTCTTTCAACAGCTGTGCATCTGGCTTCTGTGAATCTTAAATTGAGGGGGTGAGGGGCTATGTGGAGCAAGGCCACATTAGAGGAACAGCTTTACTATGCAAAAGACTGGCTCAGGGGATAAGCTTGAGCCCATTTGGGAAATGAGTCTCATCTATGTGAATAATTGTTTTCATAGGCATTAAATTGGTCTTTTGCATCATTACATTGGTTATACATTTCATGCAACATTTGATTATTCCACTAATTATTACCACAATAATTAATATCATTAATCCAGTTATCAATACAGATCTACTCCAAGATCCAATATTTTAAGGTAATTAGCTGGAAATAAGTAAATAAATTATATATATACCAAAAACTAAATTTGCTGCTGTCGAGTTGGACTCAACTTACAGCGACACCCCCCCCCTTG
>NW_006922443.1:280579-281673 GCF_000298275.1 Orycteropus afer afer
CTCACTAGCTTTAGGAGAACTTCAGTAAGAACCCCTCCATACTAGGAATGGTGAACTGTGGGGAAAGAGACCAGGACAGTGTGATCAGGAAAGGGACCTAGCAACCCCTTTGTTGTTGAATGTGAGAAGCTGAGTGAGAGACTAAGATCTTGCAGTACACATGGGTCTGACTACTGCTTTTGACAGAAAAATTCCTACATACGTTTGTTTTCATTTGGAACTATTGACTAAAACCCAAGGAGGGGTCGTTATGAGTCGGAACCAACTCAACGGCATAAAACTGTGCTGTTTTTATCAAAGCCCTTTATAACTTAACAGGGAAGGTTTTTTTAGAGTTTAAAAGAAAATATAACCAATTTTACCATTTTGCCTGGATTCTTGCACTAGAAGTGCAGCTAGGGGTCTGTTGGACAAGATCTTAAGAAGGTTAAATTTTATTTACACACTGGAAAATCTAGAATATTGTGACAACCATCAAACTCTCTTTCCCAATGCTTCCAAGACATTGATGGCAAATATCCCACGACCCAAGTCACTGGAAGTGTATAAAAATTTTATTTCTATTCACGTAAAGTAAGGAAGAATACTTAAGTGATTTTTATTTTTTTTTTTCCCATTCCTTTTGATAGTACATGAGATTTGCAGGGAGGCCTTAAAAAAAAAAAAAAAGGTACTTCAAGGACAAAGAAGTTCAAATCTGATTATTATTTCTTTTGACAAAACTTATTTAAAACTGGAAGGACAGCGATGCTGTCAATTTCTCATTTTGGATGACCTTGCCATTTTCTAACGACATCAGCAGGAATAAGGCATATCTCTGCCAAAGGTAATATTATTTCTTCAACAGTGTATGTTGGAGAAATTAATTGTCTAGTGACTTACAACTTTTTTATATTTATATCACAAAACCAAGGGCAAGAATGTAGAATAATATTGGTCAAATATATTTTTGTTTAAACTCAGCTCTAGTATTCTATTAAGGACTCTAAGAATACAATGATTTATATTAACAAACTAATAATGATGCTTTTAATAATAAGGTTAGCTATAATGAGTCTTTGCGTCAAGCATAGTGATAAGAGATTTACTATTCC
>NW_006922443.1:283208-290112 GCF_000298275.1 Orycteropus afer afer
CCGAGGAGTGGCTGGTGGGTTTGAACCGCCAGCCTTCTGGTTAGCAGTCAAGTGCTTTAGCCACTATGCTACCAGAGCTCCCATAAGAATAGCTTTGGTTATAAGGCAAAGTTCTGAATATTTCAGCAGGCTGCATGAAGTCTTGTTCCATGGTCTGGGGACCATCTGTCTACTTCAGATGCCATCTACTCCTGGCTGTGTGGGCATTTCAAAGTGATTTTTAGTTCTCAAGATGGTTGATAAGTGCATACGGGCAGCAGGGGCTGCTTGGATTTCTTTAATTGAGACAGATGAATCTAAGTTTTAACTCCCTGTAATTTGGCAGTATATGGACTAGTAAGAAGGATCCAGTATGGTTATTTCCATCAGGGCTCCAATGAATCCTTTAACTGATGTCGCTTCAAATATATATGTTCTCTTGGGCAATGTTAGGCAGATTTTGAGATTTTAACTTCTTGTTATCAAAGGCTTCTTTAACCTATGAGAAATATTCTTTCAAAGTGGAATTAAGTATGGAAGATATAGCATTTTACAATAATAGAAATGATAAGAAAGACTTGAAAATAAAGCAGTAAAAATTTTCCATCATCCACCTAAAGAGGAAAATCAACTACTTATAATATTTTGTTGTTGTTGTTGTTGAGCTGGCTCTGAGTCATAGTGACCCTATGTAAAACAGAATGAAACACTGCCCAGTCCTATGCCAACCTCACAAACCTTGCTATACCTGAACCCATCCTTGCAGCCACTGTGTCAATCCATCTCATTGAGGGCCTTCCCCTTTCTCACTGATCCTCCACTTTGCCAAGCATGATATCCTTCTCCAGGGAATGGTCCTTTCTGACAAAATGTTCAAAGCAGGTGAAACAAAGTCTGGCCATTCTCGCTTCTAAGGAGCATGCCAGCTGTACTTCTTCTACAACAGATTTGTTAGTTCTTTTGGCAGTCCATTGTAATTTCACTATTCTTTGCCAACACCACAACTTAAAAGCATCAACTCTTCTTAGATCTACCTTAATCATTGTCCAGTTTTCACATGTACATGAGGCTATGGGAAATAAAATACCATGGCTTGGGTTAGGCACACCTTAGTCTTCAAGGAGACATCACTGCTCTTCAGCACTTTAAAGAGGTCTTTTGCAGCAGATCGGTGCAATACGTCATCTGATTTTTGACTGCTGCTTCCATTAATATTGGTTTTTAGAATCATTTAAAATACTTGGAACATATTTAGTCACAACTTTGAGAAGTGCCATAACATCTTCTACTATATTGGATATTCTGTAGCCAAAATAATGTCATTAATTATTGAAATAAATATACATGTCTCTTTGTGACTGGTTCTTACATTAAAAGAGGGAAAGGAAAAAAAGGTTTCCTATATGCAAAACCTTATAGCAATCCTCTTAGTTTACTCAGTCCTATGTAGTTAATTTTGATTCCATGAAATTCTGCATCTACCAAAAAACCAAAAACTAAACTCATTGCCATCAAGCCGATTTGACTCATAGCAACCCCTCCTTGGGTTTCCAAGGCAGTATCTCTGTGGAAGTAGGATGCCCATTCTTCCTTTCAAGGAGTGGTTGGTGGGTTTGAACCACCAGCCTTCTGATTAGCAGTCAGATGCCTCAGGGACTATGCCACCAGAGCTCCTTAACTTATAATAAAAATATTAATAATAATAATTCTTTAAAAAAATGAAATACTTTTTGGGAATTATTTATAAAAGTAATGTAAAACCAAATAAGTCAATTTAAAATATTTTAGACAAAATATCTTTAAACACAATGATTAATCATATTTTTAAATGCTTTAGATATAATACATAATAGTCTTGAGAAATAATACCATATAGTAAAGATATACTCAAAATATATCAAGATTATAGGAGCTCTGGTGGCGTATGATTAAAGCATTCGACTGCTAACCAAAAGACTGATGATTCAAACCCACCAGCCACTCCCTGGGAGAAAGATGAAGCAGTCTGCTTCCGTAAAAACTTACAGCCTTGTAAACCCTATGAGTGAGTCGGAATCGACTCCATGGCAATGGGTTTTAAACACAACAACAGTAAAAAAAAAAAACCCTCCATGGTTAAGTAATGTGAATTCCCTAGTTAAAATCATCATCTTTGATGATCCTAGATTCAAAAGAAACAAAATTGTGACCACATTAGCAATTTAATAATAATAATAAAATTATGACATAATAAGTACTTGTTGTCTAATACCAGGCAAAAACATAAAAGAAAATCCTAGCATGTGAATTTGTAACCCAAAGAAAATCGGCACTTCTCTTGATTTAACAGCATATTTCAGGTAATTTGTAACATTAAATAAACCTTTTTAGCACTTTTCTCTTTATTAAAAAAAAAACCTTTTGTGGTTTTCTATGAAGTTTCCAAGTAGTCAGGAGTTTATCATAGGTCACCAAGAAATAATGTTATCATTGTGGTTCTTGCCATGTGCTGTCAAGTCAGTTCCAACTCATAGTGACCCTATGTATGTACAACAGAACAAAACACTGCCCAGTCCTGCACCATTCTCACAATCGTTATGCTTGAGCCCATTGTTGCTGCCACTGTGTTATCAATCCATCTTGCTAAGGATCTTCCCCATTTTTGCTGACTCTTACTTTACCAAGTATGATATCCCTCTCAAGGCACTAATCCTTTCTGACAACATGACTGAAGTATGAAAGACGAAGTCTGGCCATTCTCACTTCTAAAGAACATTCTGGCCGCACTTCCTCCAGGACAGATTTGTTCATTCTTCTAGCAGACCATGGTACATTCAATACTCTTCGCCAACACTACAATTCAAATGCATCAATTCTTCTTTGGTCTTCCTTATTCATTGTCCAGCTCTCACATGCATATGAAGCTACTGAAAAGACCTTGGCTTAGGCTAGGTGTACCTTAGTCTTCAAAGTAACATTTTTGTTCTTAAACACTTTAAATAGGTCTTTTGTAGCAGATTTGCCACTGCAATACCTCCTTTTATTTCTTGACTGCTGCTTCCATAAGCATTGATTTTGGATCCAAGTAAAAGGAAATCCTTGACAACTTCAATCTTTTCTCCATTTACCATGATGTTGTTTACAATACTTATTTAATCACAGATCTTAAAGGGAAAAGCTCAACCTTTTTCTAAAGTCATGCAGCTTGGTTTTTGACTCAGGAATTTAATTTACTGAACCCTTAATATGCTGAACCCTTGTCTTTGAGGCAGATTACACACAGAAAAAGTTAGATCTTTAACTCAGTAATTGAAGAAAATTTTATTATCTTAATAGTAAGAAATCTAATTTGTTACTATTTGACATTAAAACTATTAAAAATTTTCATATATTAACCCATTAAATTTTTAGCCAGACAGGTAAAATCTTTGACCAAAGCAAATAAATTTTCTTTTCAATAAACATAAAAGCTTTGCCTTTTGTTCTCTATCTCTTATAGTACAGTCGTTTTAAATGGCAATAATTAACACATTCATCAACAGATCCAAATATATATCCTTTCTACATGACATGAAGAAGCGAAAGTATACAAACCTATACAATAATGAATATCTATTAACTCAATTTGAGTAGGTTACCTAAAGATCTTGGAAGTTAACTTAAACCTATATATCGTGAAAAATAATTGCTGTTGAAATAAAATTTGTTTTTATTCAAACTTTTATCATTTTCTTTATTTTCCTCCATCTAACGTTATTCCTTTAAGATTTTATCAACTGGTTTTGGAAATCACAAAGTTTTTGTTAACCTTAAACAATTTATTGGTATGGATATAACCTTAAGTCTCTGGCTAGGGATGGAAACATTTTCCAAGACTTTTCAGTTATGTCTCATAGTGATTTCTGTCTTTTGGCTTCTTAGAATTCTTCTACAAAAGAGGGAATTTGTTTACAGCTTTTTTTTTGTTGTTGTTGTTGTTGTTGCAGTTATGATAGGGATCCACTCAATTTCTGATAACTGTAGTAAAACTATAGTGGACTGCCAAAACTATAATGGACTGTCAAAAGAACTAACAAACATGTCCTGGAAGAAGTGCAACCAGAATGCTCCTTGGAAGTGAGAATGGCCAGACTTTGCCTCACCAACTTGGTCATGTTGTCAAAAGGGACCATTCCCTGGAGAAGGATATCATGCTCTGTAAAGCGGAGGGTCAGCTGTGGCAGTGAGATGAATTGACACAGTGGCTGCAACAATGGGCTCAGGTATAGGAAAGATTATGAGACTGGCACAGAACCAGGCAGTGTTTCATTCTATTGTACATAGGGTTGCTATGAACCAGAGCTGACTCTACAGCACCTAACAACAACAACATAGTAAAGTAACATTTTTCCTATTTTCTTTTGCCTTAAAATGTTATTACCTAGTTGGGAAAGGTCCTTCAAAAGCTTCCCTGGAGATACATGGCCTCAGAGATTAGGGACAAGAAGGTCTGATTCTGTCCTGGCACTCTTTATATTTGACTCCTATCAGAAATAAGAATTAGTCATCTCAATTCATTTATATATGTTTAAGTTGTTGTAGGTATGTTGAAAGACAAAAATAACCAAATTCTTTCCCACTTACTATTCTTTACTTTTTTTTTTTAATCATAACCTTTTATTCACCCAGTAAATTCTGAAACTCTTTAGTAATTTTCTAATGGACCTATTAATTCTTATTTTTTTTCCTCTAGGTTTGTCCTGGGAGCTCTGGTGGCATAGTGCCTATGCCATTTGACTTCTAGCTGGAAGGTTGGTGATTCAATCCCACCAGCCACTCTGCAGAAGGAGGAAGGGGCAATCTACTTCCATAAAGATGTACTCCCTCAGAAACCCAATGGGGGTCACTATGGTCGGAATTGACTTGACGGCAGTGGGTTTGGTTTGGTTCTTTTGGTTTCATATACTATCTAGCTTAAGTTACTTAGAAAAGTTTTGGTTTTGGTTGACATAAGTGTGACTTATGATGACAGCCTAGACAGACATACCACCATCCCTCTCCAAGAAAGCCCTGCCAACCACCCCAGTACAGTGTGGCCATCTTGAGTCAAAGCAAATCGTGATCCCAGGAGGAGCACAGGAGGGCAACTTCATGGAATCACCAATAGGATGGAGTATAGACAACTCCTGAGTGAAACGAAATGAGCAGAACACAAAACAAATTTAAGTAAAGAAAATGCAGGAAGGTGGGTGAGAGCTCAGGGACCCAAGAGACCACATAGTAGGGAGGGAACCAGAAAACAGCAATAGAACTACTCATCAGCAGTGGTCCCCAGTTGTTTGGGTTGAAGATCCACATGGATGGGTGGGTTTGTGGAGTAGGAGCTGGAGACACTGGACTCCAGACAATCCCCCACATGGCATTCAGTTGGGAACCCGAAAGCTGGTGCACTGGCACCCACACCAGAGAATAGCGACCAGAGGTGTATGCTCTCCTTCCTCCTCCTCTGCTTTCTGGTGATCAGAGGTGTGGGCCCCCAAACCCACTCACCTTGTATCCCTTACCACCTCTCCCCCACACAGTGGTCTGCAGTGTGAATCCCTGTGCTATCAGAAATTTAGGAGGCAGTGCCCATGCCAAGCACACCACCCCCATGCCATGGTCCACCCCACTCTGTTCCCCCAGTGCCCCATGGCACGCAGTCCTGCAAACCATAAATTGTGTGTAAACACATACACATACACCACTACAACCACTACCACCAAGGTAATTATAGGTGGCATGCAATTGTGCCCACCACTGCCCTACTCTGTCGGCAGTCAGCAGTGTACACTCCCATAGATCATGCATCATGTAATTGCCCCCCACTGACCTGGTGATTAGCGGTATGTGCTCATGCCCACCACCTACCTTTTTCCCCGGTGGCCAGAGGCAATCCAGCAATTAGTGATGCAAGCTTGTGGCTGCTGCTGCCCTGCTCCCCCAGCACTCAGGAGTGCATGGCCCCACAGATCGTGCATTATGTGCCCTCCACAGTGGTGACTGGCAGCATGCACTCCCACTTACTGCCACACTGCTCCCTTATGACCATGTAACCAGGTGTATGACCACTTGTAATATACCCTCACCAACCTCACTTGGCAAATGGCAACAACTGCATGACCAAGCAAGCATCTGTCTGCTACCTGCACCTCCTTGACCCAGCAAGCAGCAGTAACCATACACTCTTGTTCTTGCTCACCCACCATCCATTTCCCCACCACACTTCACCTCTTGTGTCTGATCCCAAAGTTGCAGTGACCATTCACTTGCCAGACCCATCACACCAGGCACCCCACACACTCAGCAAGTGCCACCACCCACTCTTGGTTTGATAACAGATGGTGGCTAATACCTGCACAGGCTGCCCTGAGCTGTTCCATATGACCAAAAAATAGAAACCCATGCTCACACTCGAGCCACTAGCCCATCCACCTGAAGACATGTGAGTACCACAGTGCTAACAAAGTAATGACCAGAGTAGCCCACATGCCCCATCTACCTGGATATAGCAAAATGAAATAAAACAAAAAAAAATCAGGGTCAAGCAAATAAGCATACTGTTATGTTGTTAGGTGCTGTTGAGTTGCTTCTGACTCATAGCGGCCCTATGCACAACAGAACAAAACACTGCCTGATCCCACACCAGCTCCATGATCCTTGCTATACTTGAGCCCATTGTCACAGCCACCATGTCAATCAATCTCGTCGAAGGCCTTCCCCTCCTTTATCGACCCTCCACCTTACCAAGCTTGACATCTTTCTCCAGGGAATAGTCCCCTCTGACAACATGACCAAAGTAGGTGAGATGAAGTCTGTCCATTCTCACTTCCAAGGAGCATCTTGGCTGCACTTCTTCCGGGACAGATCTGTTAGTTCTTTTGGCATTCTATGGTACCTTCTGCATTCTTCACCAGTACCACACTCA
>NW_006922443.1:292852-297019 GCF_000298275.1 Orycteropus afer afer
TGCAAGTTGGGCTGATACCTGTGAAACAGGTGCACCCCACTGGGTTTGAAACACCAGTGGCACAGCCCCAAGACTCACAGCAACATGTCACCACAGTAGGACAAACTGACAGACAAGTTTGTCTCCCTTAGCTGTTGGAAACCCCTCCAACCACCCTTACCTGGATCGCTGCAGCTAACTCCTTGATCTGTTCCAGTCCCCTTTGCCTTTTCTGTCCTCTCCCTGCTTCCCACCTCACTGTTTGTGGGGAGTGGCCTGGGTTCCCTCTCCTCACCTGGCCCCCTGCAGTTGAATCCTCGATCTGTTTCCATCCCCTTGAAATAGAGTGGATGAAGATTGATGTCCTTGGCATTAGTGAGCTGAAATGGACTGATTTTGGCCATTCTGAATCAGACAACCATATGATCTACTATGCTTAGAATGACAAATTGAAGAGGAATGGCATGGCATTCATCATCAAAAGAATATTTCAAGATTTATCCTGAAGTACAATGCTGTTAGTGATAGGATAATATCCATATGCCTACAAGGAAGACAAGTTAACTACTCTTATTCAGATGTATGCACCAACCACCAAAATGAATGATGAAGAAATTGAAGTTTTCCAACTTCTGCTGCCTGAAATTGACCAAACAATGCAACCAATATGTGTTGATTATCTCTGGTGACTGGAATACAAAAGATGGAAACAAAGAAGAATTACTGGTAGTGGGAAAATATGGCCTTGGTGATAAAAACAATGCTGGAGGTTGCATGATAGAATTTTGCAAGACTAATGACTTATTCATTGTAAATACTTTTTTTTCAACAACACAAACAATGGCTATAAACGTGTACTTCTCCAGATGGAATACACAGGAATCAAACTGACTATACCCGTGGCAAGCAGTGACAGAAAAGCCCAATATCTTCAGCCAAAACCAGGAGAGGAGCTGACTGTGAAACCGACCATCAGTTGCTCATATGCAAGTTCAAGTGGAAACTAAAGACAATTAAAACAAGCCCATAAGAGCCAAAATATGACCTTGATTATATCCCTTCTGAATTTAGAGACCATCTAAAGAATAGATTTGATGCATTGAACATCAATGACTAAAAACCAGAGGAATTGTGAGATGACATCAAGAACATCATCCATGAAGAGAGCAAATGGTCATTAAAAAAACAGGAAAGGAAGAAAAGACCAAAATGGATGTCAGAAGAGACCCTGACACTTGCCCTTAAATGAAGAGTGGCTAAAGCAAATGCAGGAAATGACAAGATAAAAGAGCTGAACAGAAGAATTCAAAGAGCACCTTGAGAAGACAAAGTCAATTATTATAATGAAATGTACAAAGACCTGAAGTTAGAAAACCAAAAGGAAAGAACATGCTTGGCATTTCTCAAGCTGAAAGAACTGAAGAAAAAAAATTAAGTCTTGAGTTGCAATACTGAAAGATTCTATGGGCAAAATACTGAATGATGAAGGAAACATCCAAAGAAGATAGAAGGAATACAAAGAGTCAATGTACCAAAAAGAACTGGTCGATGTTCATCCATTTCAGGAGGTGGCACACAGTACTGAAGGAAGAAGTTGAAGCTGAACTGAAGGAATTGGCAAAGAACAAGGCTCTGGTAATTGACAGAATACCCATTGAGATGTTTCAATAAACAGATGCCACTGTGAAGGCTCTCACTTGTCTATGCCAAGACATTTGGAAGACAGCTACACAGCCAACTGACCGGAAAAGATCCATATTCATACCCATTCCAAAGAAAGGTGATCCCACAGAATGTGGAAATTATCGAACAATATCATTAATATCACAAGCAAACAAAATCTTGCTGAAGATAATTCAAAAAGGGTTGCAGCAGTATATTGATAGGGAACTTCCAGAAATGCAAGCTGGATTCAGAAGAGGACATGGAATGAAGGATATCATTGCTGATATCAGATGGATCTGGGCTCAAAGTAAAGAATACCAGAAAGATGTTTACTTATTTTTATTGACTATACAAAAGCATTTGATTGTGTGGATCATAACAAATTGTGGATAACATTGAGAATAATGGCAATTGCAGATCACTTGATTGTGTTCATGAAGAACCTGTACATAGACCAGGAGGCTGTCATTGGAACAGAACAAGGGGCTACTACATGGTTTAAAATCAGGAAGGGAGTGCATCAGTGTTGTATCATTTCACCATACTTACTCAATGTGTATGCTGAACAAATAATCCAACTCATAGCAACCCCTCCTTGAGTTTCTAAGGTGGTATCACTATGGAAGTAAATTGCCCAATCTTCCTTCCAAGAAATGGCTGGTAAGTTTGAACTGCCAACCTTCTGTTAAGCAGTGAAAGATCTTAGGCACTACGCCACCAGAGCTCTTAAATAATCCAAGAAGCTGGACTATATGAAGAAGAACTTGGCGTCAGGTTTGGAAGAAGGCTTATTAACAACCTGCGATAGGCAGATGATACAACTTTGTTTGCTGAAAGTGAAGATGACTTGAAGCACTTACTGAAGAAGATTAAAGAATTCAGTCTGTAATATAGATTACATCTCAACACAAAGAAAACAAAAAATCTTCACAACTGGACAAATAAGCAGCATCACAATAAATAGAGAAATGATTGAAGTTGTTAAAATTTGTATTAATTGGTTCCACAATCAACACCCATGGAAGCAGCAGTCAAGACATCAGATGACATATTGCACTGGGAAAATCTGCTGCAGAAGACCTCTTAAAGTGCTGAAGACCAAAGACGTCTCTTTGAAGACTAAGGTGCACCTAACCCAAGCCATGATATTTTCAATGACTTCATATGCATGTGAGAGCTGGACAATGAACAAGGAAGACTGAAGAAGAGTTGATGCTTTTGAGTTGTAGTGTTGGTGAAGAATACTGAAAGTACCATAAACTGCCAGAAGAATTAACAAGTCTGTCCTGGAAGAAGTGTCCTTTCCCCTTATCCTGGTTCCCATCACTTTTCTTTCTCTTGGTTTTTCCCATCTCATTTTCTTTTGTGTAGTTTCCTCATTTGTTCTTTATTATTCTTTTATTCTTGCTCTTTTCTCTTCTTCCCCCATTCTGAGATATGGTGGTTTGGTTTTTCTCTTTCTATTTATATTTTGTTTATATTTTAAAGTATTTTAGAAATATTTTTAAAATGTTCAAAACATTTTAAACATTTTTCTCAATTACTGGCTCCCCCCCCCTTTTTTTTTTTTTTTTTTTTATGATTTTGAGTTTTGTTCCACATTTTTGATCCTGTTTCTTCATGTGGTTTGGGTTTAGTCCTCTGTCTCTCTTTTTTGTCTGAGTAGGAGAAAGCAACCATGATCATATGAGCCAAGCATACCCTCACTTCCTACAGCACCACTTACTGAGTGAGGGCCACCACTTGTTTCTTCACCAATTGACCAAGATAGACAATGGCCAATAACAGCCTAAGTCACCCTTAATTGCCTTCAGGAACACCAAATATAGATATGTGTGTGTGTGTGCACACTGTCATTCTCTATCACACCAATCAGGAGACAATAGTGAGTGCCTATGTGCTGCCAACTAACCAAAAGAGGAGCATGGTACCCTGCTTACTCAGATATATTAAAACAAAACAAAGAAAAAACCTTGGGTGAATCACACTAACATAAAATCACCAATTAATAAAAATACAATGATGTCACAACATCCTAGAGATAACAGATCATTACAGTCCACACAAAAAAGCAAAATAAATTAGTAGAAGCAAGGCACAGGATACAGACTCAGTAACATCCCAAAGAAAGAAGCAGCACTGGAACTCCCTGATAAGGAATTCAAATAATTATAATTAGGTACCTTCAATGGACTGAGAGATAGATCACAGTCTCTTACTGAAAAAAAATTAAGGAAAACACAGACAAAACTTTAGAACAATTTGAGAAAACAATACAAGAACAAACTGACAAAATAAACAAAAGATTAGAAATGATACAAATTCTACAAATAGAAATCCAGAAGATTAATACTAGAATTCAGAACTAGATAACACATTGAACAGGCAAAAGAGTAGAATCAAATCAATGGAAAACAGAATTCATGAGATTGAAGAAAATCATCTCAATACCACCTTGTTAAGGGGTCAATCAGAAAAATGATCAAAACAAAATGAAGAAAGCCTAAGATTCATGTGGAATAC
>NW_006922443.1:299084-299979 GCF_000298275.1 Orycteropus afer afer
GGGCTGGCGTGGGATTGGGCAGTGTTTCGTTCTGCTGTGCATGGGGTCGCTATGAGTCGGAAATGACTCGACGGCACTTAACAACAACAACAACAGGATAGACCCCACAAGAAAATCTCCAAGACACATCATAATCAAACTCACCAAAACCAAAGACAAAGAAAGAATCTTGAAAGCAGTATGGGAAAAATGAAATTACCTAAAAAGGGCAACCAATATGACTAAGCTCTAATTTCTTGGCAGAACCCATGCAGGTGAGAAGGCAATGGGATGATATATATAAGACTCTGAAAGAAAAAAAAATGCCAACCAAGAATTATATGCCCAGCAAAACTGCCCCTCAAATATGATGATGAAATTAGAACATTGCCAGATAAATAGAAATTAAAGGAATTTGTTAAAACTGGACCAACCTTACAAGAGATGCTAAAGGGAGTCCTTCAGACAGAGAACCAACAGCAATTGATGATTAACACACATACTACCATAACCCAGAAACCTACCCAGTTATAGAAGTATCCAAAGTAAAATAAGCTTACAAGACTGTAATCAGGGAATTAGAGAAATCAATTGGTAAATGGGGACAACTACAAAGCAAAATGAGAGAATAAATAGTGTAGTTACAGAACTTCTAAATGGTGAGGTGAGGATTTATTCTTACAATTTGGAGGCTTTAAGTCCAAGTGCAAAGTACCAGGCTCGAGGGGTAAGGTGAAAGCCCTTCAACCTTGGGGTCCAGCTTTGCCTCCTGCTCCCGGCCCACTGGAGCTAGAGGCATTTCTTCACTCAGACAGCTTTTAGCTGCTGAGGCTGAGAAGCCCCAAGGTTGACAAGTAAAAAGGCACAGTCCCAATGTTACCAATCCACATGGCAGGCCATTAACTTAAGTCCATTT
>NW_006922443.1:302269-302777 GCF_000298275.1 Orycteropus afer afer
TTCTTGTTTTCAGCTTTTTCTCTCTTCCCTGTTCCTAGTTCCCATATTTTTCTTTCTTGTGATTAACCCCATTCCTTGTTTTTCTTTTTGCATTTTCCCCATATTTTCTTCATTATTCTCCTACTCTACTACCTTTTTTCTCTTATTGCTCCCTCCCCAGATATTGTTGTTCTTATTGTTAGGTTTTTGTTTTTGTTTTTTTTCTTTTTTTGGTGATTGCTCCTGTGTTTGTGCAGTGTGTATTTTGTCCACTTGCTTTTACTTTTTTGGTGGTTTTAAAATCATTGTTATTGCCTAACTGAGTGGGAGACAGCAACCATTCCCACACCTACTGCAGCTCTACTTACTGAGGGAGAATCACCACTTCCTTTTCTACCAACTGGCCAGTGATAAAAGACCACCAAGAAAAGCCTGATTCACCCTTAACTGCTCTTCACAAACAGTTAGCAGAGATCTAAATACAACAACATCACAGTGCCTCAGAGACAACAGACCATCACAGTCCACA
>NW_006922443.1:304265-305916 GCF_000298275.1 Orycteropus afer afer
AGCAATGACATATCTGACAAGGGTCTTATCTCTAGAATTTATAGAAAACTCCAACACCTCAACAGTAAAAAGACAAATAGTCCAATTAAAAAATGGGCAGAAGACATGAATAGACACTTAACCAAAGAGGATATTTAAGCAGCCAACAAACACATAAGAAATGCTCATGATCATTAGCCATTAGAGAGATGCAAATCAAAACAACAAGATACCATCGTGCCCCAACACTAGTAGCAAAGTTCAACAAGACACAAAATAACAAATGCTGGTGAGGATGTAGACAGTTTGAGACTCTCATACACTGCTGGTGAGACTGTAAAATGATACAACAACTGTGAAAAACAGTATGATGATACCTTAAAAAGTTGGAATTAAAAATACTATTTGATCCAGCCATTCCATTACTAGGTATATATCCTAAGGAAGTGAGAACCAGGATGAGAACAGATATATGTACACCCATGTTCATTGCAGTACTATTTACAATAGCCCAAAGATGGAAACAACCTAGGTGCCCATCAACAGAAGAATGGATAACCAAACTAGGTACATACACACAATGGAATACTATGCAACCCTAAAGAATAATGTAGAATTGGCAAAATACTGCATAATGTGAATGAACTTGGAGGACATTATGCTGAATGAAATAAATCAGTCACAGAAGGACAAATATTATATTAGTCCATTATTGTGAAAAGTCAAACAAAGGTTTATATATGGAAGGAAATTTTCTTTGTTGGTTACCAGGGGTAGGAGGGGAGGGGATGGAACACTGCTAGATAGGTAGAGACAAGTATTGATTTGGGTGAAGAGAAGGGCAATGTACCAAATGTAAGTGATCAACACTGTGGCACTGAATAAGAGGAAGACATAGAGAGGTGCATGGAAGGTATAGACAATAAAAATGAACCCTTTTGCACATACAGTACTGCACTGTCAGTGAAGGCAAACACTGATACACAGGAGGATAGATGAGTGGACAGGCTGAACTATTAGGTATGTCTATGGAGGGGGCAGTGTGCCCAAGATCATGTATAAGGTTGGCAGATTGCTATGTTCTGTAAGAATTCCCAGGTATATAGTAGAACTTACAAGGGGCAAGATAGTAGTTACTTCTTGGCCACAGTCAGCTACCCAGAGGGAGCAAGTAGTTGGACCTATGGGATCAAGACCATAGTTGCTGCAGACATCAAGGTCAATTAGCATAAAATACTACACAAAAACATTGTTCCACATCCTACTTTGGCAAGTAGCAACTGGGATCTTAAAAGCTTGCAAGTGGTCATCTGGAAGCAACAATGGGTTTCTCCTCATCCAGAGCAAAGAAGAATGAAGAAAACCAAAGATATATGGAAACAATTAGTCCAAGTGACTGATACGCTGTGCAATCCTAACCTTATATGACTATGAGACCATAAGAACTAGATGGTGCCTGGCTACCACTGTCAACTACTCAGAGGGCGGTCTATGTAGGAGATCCTGGATAGAATGGGAAAACAATATGGAATAAAACTCAAAATCATTTTTAAAAAAAAAAAAAAAGGACCAGGCTTTGCTGGTCTGATAGAACCTGATGGAACCACTGACATTATAGCCCCTAGTTGCCCTTTAGGTGTAGAATTAAACCCACTCCTGTGGCTTCCAGCCA
>NW_006922443.1:306736-307908 GCF_000298275.1 Orycteropus afer afer
ACCAGCACAAATATTTAACAAATACTAAAACAATAGCAATGAAGGACATGATAACACAAATCATAAAGAAAATAAGCACAGCACAGGAAATTTATGGAATGAGGCAATCAGCAATACCACAAACAAAACACACAACAAAATAACAGCAACAAATTGATAGTTGTTAAAAATTACAAGGAATGTAAATGGATTAAACACACCACTCAAGAAACAGAGAATTACAGATTTGATAAGAAAACAACCCATCAATTTGCTGTCTACAAGAGACATACCTTAGAGACAAAGACAAAAAATAGACTAAAAATTAAAGGTTGGAAAAGTATATATCAAGTAAATGGCAATCAAAAAAGAGTAGGAGTGGCTACATTAATTTCTGATCTAATTGACTTTAAGACAAAAACCACTATAAGAGACAAGGAAGGACATTCTATAATGATTAAAGGATAGGTTGAACAAGAGGATATAACCATAATAAATACCAATGCACCCGATGAAAGAGCCCCCAAATACATAAATTAGACTTTATCAGAATTGGAAAGACAAATAGATGACTCCACAGTCATAGTAGGAGACTTTAATACACCACTTTCAATGAAAGACAGAACAACTGGAAAGAAACTCAACAAGGACACAGAAGAACTAAACAATACAATCCACCAAATTGACCTAATAGACATCTACAGAGCACTTCACCCAACAACAGCACAATATACATTCTTTTCCAGCATACATGGAACATTTTCCATGATAGACATCATGACCAAGTGGGGTTCATACCAGCTGCTCAAGGATGGTTCAATGTTAGAAAAACAATCAACATAATCTATCACGTAAGTAAAATAAAGGAAAAGAACCATATGATCATATCAATCAATGCAGAAAAGGCATTTGATAAAATCCAACATTCACTGCTGATTAAAAATGCTCAGAAAAATAGAAATTGAAATAGAAGGGAAATTCCTTAACATACTAAAGGGCATATATACAAAACCAATAGCCAACATTATTCTCAATGGAGAGAGACCGAAATCATTTTCCTTGTCAATGGGAACCAGACAAGGATGCCCTCTATCAGCACTTGTATTCAACAGACCTCAAATAAGCAAAGCATTATAAAGTCCTAGCCAGGGCAATAAAGCAAGAAAGGGAAATAAAATGTATTTAAATTGGTA
>NW_006922443.1:308218-312910 GCF_000298275.1 Orycteropus afer afer
TTCCTTCCGGGGAGTGGCTGGTGGGTTTGAACCGCCAGCCTTCTGGTTAGCAGTCAAGTGCCTTAGCCACTATGCTACCAGAGCTCCCACCATTTACAATAGCTACCAAGAAAATAAAATGCTTGGGAATAAATCTTACCAAAGACACAAAATACCTATGCAAAGAGAACTACAAAACACTACTTCAAGAAACCCTAATATCTACATAAATGGAAGTACACATCAGGCTCTTGGATAGGAAGATTGAACATTGTGATAATGTCCATACTACCCAAAGCAATTTATACCTTCAATGCAATCCCAATCCAGGTTCCATCAACATTCTTTAAGGATATGGAAAAAACAATCACTAATTTTATATGGAAAGGTAAGAGACCTCAAATAAGCAAAGCATTATTGAAGAAGAACTAAGTAGGTCTCACACTCCTGGTTCTCCAAACCCACTATACAGCCACAGCAGTCACAACTGCCTGGTATTGATACAACAACAGACACAGAGACCAGTGGAACAGAATTGAGAACCCAGACATAGATCCATCAACTTATGGTCAGCTGATATTTGACAAAGGGCCAAAATCCATTAAATGGGGAACAGATTGTCTCTTTCACAAATGGTGCTGGAAAAACTGGATATTCATTTGCAGAATAATGAAGCAAGATCCATACATCACACCATACACAAAAACTAACTCCAGACAGATCAAAGACTTACATGTGAAATCTAACACTATAAAGTTCATCAAAGAAAAAGTAGGGGCAAACTTTCGGGTCCTAATTTATGGCACAAATAGACTATCAAGCATTACCCAAAATACACAAATAGCAGAAGATAAGCTAGATGAATGGGACCATCTAAAAATAAAATTTTTATGTGCTTCAAAAGATTTTTCTCCCAAAGAGTAAAAGGAGAACTTACAGATTGGAAAAAATATTCAGCAGTGACATATCTGACAAGGGACTTATATCTAAAATTTAAAGAAAACTTCCAAACCTCAATATCAAAAAGACAAACAATCCAATTAAAAAATGGGCAGAAGACACGAACAAAAGAAGATATTCAGACAGCCAAACAACTACATGAAGAAACGTTCACAATCATTAGCTATTAGAGAGATGCAAATCAAAACAACAACGAAATACTATATCACCCCAGCACTAATAACAAAGTTCAACAAGACAGAAAATAACAAATGCTGGCTAAGATGTGGAGAGATTGGGACTCTCATACACTGCTGGTAGGACTGTAAAATGATACAACCACTGTGGAAATCAATATGGTGATTCCTTAAAAAGTTGGAATTAGAAATACCATTTGATCCAGCATCCTGTTACTAGGTATCCTTAAAAAATGAGAGCCAGGACACAAACAGATATATGGGTACTCATGTTCTTCACAGCACTATTCACAATAGCAAAGAGATGGAAACAACCCAAGTGCTCATCAACAGAAGAATGGATAACCAAACTATGGTACATAAACACAATGGAATACTATGTAACACTAAAGAATAATGTAGAATCTGTAAAACACCACATAATATGAATGAACCTGGAGGATATTATCCTGAGTGAAATAAGTCAATCACAGAAAGACAAATATTGCATTAATTCACTATTGTGAAAAGTCAAGGAGAGGATTATACATAGAAGGAAACTTTCTTTGTTGGTTACTAGGGATGGGAGGGGAGGGCAGGGAACACTGCTAGATAGGTAGAGACAAGTATTGATTTGGGTGAAGTATGAAACTTGAGTGACCAACACTAAGAAAAAGGAAGACACAGAGAGGTGCATAAGAGATACAGAAAACAAAGATAAACCCTTTTCCATATGCAATATTCATTATCAGTGACAACAAACATTAATCTACAGATAAATACATGGGTAGAAAGGCTGAATGATCAGGTATATCTAGGCAAAACAGAATATACCATGACCATAAATAAGGTTAAGGAGCTTTGGTGGCATAGTGCCTCAGGCATCCGACTGCTAACCAAAAGGTTGGCAGTTCAAACCCATCAGCCACTCCATGGAAGGAAGATGGGGCAATCTACTCCTGTAAAGATTTATTGCCGCAGAAACCCAGTTGGGGTCGCTGAGTCAGAATTGACTTGAAGGCAGTGATTTTTTTTTTTACATATAGGGCAGGCAGGCAATAATTCTACATATGTATTTGTATGTGCTATAAGAATGTCTATAACTAGAACTAACAGGGGGCAAAGTTAGGATAACTTCTTAGATACAGTCAACCACCCTGATGGAATAAATTGTTGAACATATGGGCTCAGGACCATGGTCACAGGGGACATCAAGCTCAATTGGCATAATATGCTACACAAAAACATTGTTCTACATCCTACTTTGATGAGAAGTGACTGGGGTCTTAAAAGCTAGAGTGTGGCCATCTAAATGCAATAATGGGTCTCTCCTTGTCCCGAGCAATGAAGAATGAAGAAAACCAAAGACACATGGAAACAGTCAGTCCAGAAGACTAGTTGTTGTTGTTGTTGTTATGTGCCGTCAAGTTGGACCCAACTCAAAGCGACCCCTCCTTGGGTTGCCGAGGCAGTATCACTATGGAAGTAAATTGCCCAACCTTCCTTCTGAGGAGTGGCTGGTGGGTTTGAACCACCAGCCTTCTGGTTAGCACTCAAGTGCCTTAGGCACTATGCTACCAGAGCTCCTAGGACTAGTGGACCATGAGAATCTCAACCTATATGACCATGAGACCAGAAGACTAGATAGTGATGGGCTACCATTGTCAATCACTTGGAAAGGGCTCAGTACAGGAGATCCTAGATAGAATGGGAGAATAGTATGGAACTAAACTCAATATTATTTTTTAAAAAAAAAAGACCAGGTTTTCTGGTCTGATAGAGCCTGGTGAGACCCCTGAGACTGGCTCCTAGTTACCCTTCAGATTTGAAGTTGAACTTACCCCCATAGCTTCCAGCCAAACAATAGACAGACATATAGGGTGAACATTTACATTAGATAGATACACTCATTAGAAGTATCAGTCATGCAAGAACAGAAGGACAGCATTTGCACAGGGAGATAGCTCAGGAAGCAGTAATGCATAGGAAAGGACAGAGGGAAGAAGTAATTATCGGGAGGAAACTGGAAAAGAGCTGTTACATTGTGAGGAATTGCAGTTAATGTCATAAAACAAAATATGTATGAACTGCTGTATGGAAAATGAATTTGCTCTATAAACCTTCACCCAAATAAAAATAAAAATTTTGAAAAATAGGATTCAGATTGTGCTGGTTTTAAACTATGTCTGCAAGCTTTATGACACTCCTCCCTTCAAAAGTTGGAGCCTAATTCTCTTCCTTTTGATTGTACACTGGACTTAATGACTCTCTTATAGTGAGCTCTGGTGGTGTAGTGCCTGAGGCATTTGTCTGCTAACCAGAAGGCTGACAGTTCAAACCCTCCAGCCACTCCTTGAAAGGAAGATTGGGCAATCTATTTCCACAGTGATACTGCCTCAGAAACCTAAGGAGGGGTCACTGTGAGTCAGATCTGACTCTACAGGCATTGAGTTCTTTTGGTTTGCTTTTGTAATGAATAGAATATGGAAGAATTGATAGTTTGTGACTTCTGATGCTAAGTCATAAAAGGATTTTCACTTGCACTTTGCTTCCTTGGATTTTCACTCTGAAGGAAGCCAGCTATCATGCCATGGGGACATTCAAGCAGCCTTTGGACAGGTCCATACTGGGAGCAACCGAGGCCTTGTTCCAACAACCAGCACAAACTTGCCAGCCATGAGAATGAGCCGCTTGGAAAAGAGATCATCCAACTCAATCAAGTCTCCACATGAGTGTAACTCTGGCCAACATCTTGACTGCAACCTCACAAGAGCCTTGAGCTACAAATACCCAGGCAAGCAGCTCCTGAATTCCTGTCTCACAGAAACTGTGAAGCTAATAAATGCTTATTCCTGGTATAACTTACTACATAATGGGCGATCTGTTACACAACAGATAACTAATGGAGATTATGGTACTAGAAATAGTGTGATACTGTACTAAAAACAACTAAAATGTAAGAGAGGCTCTGGAATCAGGGAAGGAGAGAAAGCTGAAGGGAGATTGTTAGGAGAAGCTTAATGGCTTTAGAAAAGGAAAGTGAGAAAAATGTCATTGGAAATTGGAGAACAGGGGATCTCTGTTACATAGTGGTAGAACATTTACTGACACTTTCATTTGCAGTTACATATAGAAACGGTGTGATGTGATACCTAATGAACTGGATGATCTGGCTAGAGATTTCCAGTAGTATTGAAGGTTCTATCTGGTTTCTTCTGACTGCTCAGAATCTAATGTGAGAAGCAAGAGATAAGCTAAAGAAAAGACAGTTAAACATAGAGAAGTCAGGACTCAAGATGGCCTCTCTAGATGGCAAACAGGATGAAAGTATGAAATGGTCTCTAGGAAGTGACAAAATCCTGGGAACTATCAGAAAGAGGAAAAAAAAATGTAAAGATGAAGTCAAGGGTGTTGTTGTATAATCCTTTGATTAAACTACAGAAAGATATAGGGAGGTGCCTCAGAGAAATTTTCAGTACAAAAATAAGATTTCTAAGAAGCTTAAAGGAGCTCTGGTAGCATAGTGCCTAAGGCACTTGACTGCTAACCAGAAGGCTGGTGGTTCAAACCCATCAGCCACTCCTCAGAAGGAAGGTTG
>NW_006922443.1:313815-314556 GCF_000298275.1 Orycteropus afer afer
TAATTTGCATGAAAATACCAAAAAAGGAGACAGACAGAGCTGCAGTCTGGTAGCGGACCTGAGCAATCCTGACAGCATGGCACAGACAGCTTGGAGATTCCCGAGTGGTGGTAGGACCTAAGAATTAACCTAAAAATCAAGCCCTGCTAGCCAAGGACTGCATGGAGGACTGCTCTGGTAGCTGGGGAATAAACAGAGAAGGTGAAGAGAAGGGCGAGCTGAGCTGTGGACTTTTGCTGGTCCAGAGGGCACCGCCAATTTGAAGGTTTACAAACGGCTTGATTATTTTGGATATTTAAAGAGACAATGCTCTAGGAGATTCCAGGGGCTTAAGAACACATTCTTCTTTCCAGCAACCCCAAGGACTTTCCAGCAACCTGCAAGACTGAAAAGATGCGACTTTCCTCTTGTTACTCTTATACCTCACACCTGCTTGGTGAATGGAGGTGCAGCCATCCTCCACTCCTACCTACCTTCTGGGCCCACAGGAACTCCATCACAGTCTGTGTGCTCAGACGGAGCCTGGGTGCCCAGCCCTGTCCTCCACCGATATTTTTTTTCTCTTTTTTAAAAATTTTTATTTATTTATTTTTCTTTCTTTTTCAGTTTCTTTTTTCTGGTGATTAGTTTGCTTGCATTTGTCTGTTTTAAAACAACTATTATTAATAATACTTTTGTCCTTTTTACTATTATTCTTATTCTTCCCCTCTCAGGTCCTAGTTTTCAGCTTTTTTTCTTTTC
>NW_006922443.1:315512-316635 GCF_000298275.1 Orycteropus afer afer
GGATCAATCAGAAAAAAAATCAAAACAAAATGAAGAAAGCCTAAGGTTCATGTGGGATACCATCAAAAAGAATAACTTATGTGTCATTGGATTCCAGAACAGGAAGAGAAAGATATTTGAGAAACTTTACTTAAGAAATACACCTGAGGAGCTTCATCCATACCTGAACCTAATCAAGCTGATTTGATTCTAAACTTTAAACTGCTATTGTAAAGGAATGAGACTTTTTGAGGAGTGGTTTTGAGAGTGCTTGAGTGTATCTTACATGTGGAAGAAATATAAATAATTTGTGGCTAGAAGGCAGACTGGTGGTTTTAAAACATGACTGCAAAATCTGTAACACTCTTCCCTTCAAAACCTAAAGACTAATTCCCCTCCCTTGAAAGTGGGTTGGACTCTGTGATTCCCTCCTAATGAATAGAATATGGTAGATTTCAAGGTGTGTGACTTTCACCACATATTTGGGTAATGATACAAAGACAGATAACTAGTACACAGATGCTCCTACTTCCCCTTTCCAAATAGCATCATAATAACATCCCTGAATACTCTCTCTAAATAAATATGCATGATCCTCAGCATCTGGTGTAATTGAAAGCACCACATTTTACAATGACTAGTCTTTACTTTCATCTGAAGCAACTCACAAAAGATCCCAGCTCTGTAAATTCTTCTTCATTTCTTCTCTCCATACATACAATTTTATTGTTTTGATTGTGTCTGTATTTGTCTCTCAAACTAAAAATGAAGACTTCTTGTGAGTAGAGCCATTTCTATATAATCATCGTATCCTGCACATGTTGTTGTTGTTATGTGCCATCAAGTCGGACCTGACTCATAGTGACCCCTCTTTGGGTTTCTAAGGCGGTATCTCTATGGAAGTAGATTGCCCAAACTTCCTTCCGAGGAGTGGCTGGTGGGTTTGAACCACCAGCCTTCAGGTTAGCAGTCTAATGCGTTAGGCACTATGCTACCTGCACATAGTAGGTAATTAAAACAGTTTATAATACAAATAAGTGAAATCCAGGATAGATATTACATATTTTTAAGATTTATGCTACTAACAGAAGAATGAGTTTTACATAGCAGGCATCTCATAAATACTGATTAACTTGTTGTTGTT
>NW_006922443.1:317370-329858 GCF_000298275.1 Orycteropus afer afer
CCTGATACCACGTTTTTCTTCATATAGTCCAGCTTCTCGGATTAGTGACACATAAATTACAACAAAATCTTTAGAGAAAAGACCATGATGATAGAGAAGTCTGTTCAAATTGGATAAAGCTACCCACGAACCCAGGAGATGGATCAATGGCAAAAGCAAAAGCGAAAAAATCATCAAGATGTTATTGAACATTTCTTTTAAAAGATATGATATCATATTATAGAGGGGATGAGGATAACACAGAAAAAAGAGGAAAACATATGACTACAAAGGAATTCAAAAACAAATGCACTCTCCCTCTAAATTTTCCTTCTATTTTCAACTTTATTGCTTCTGGAAAACTCCATTCACATCTATCTTCCCTAATTTGGAAAAACAAAAAAGAAAAATATTACACTACTTTGAGCCAGAAGATAGAAATTTTTCCTTAAAATAGCCTATTAATATCCTCAATAAATTGAAATTTATTATATATATTAAAATTCCTTATGCTTGGATGTTGCTTTATAAAACACAAGGAATTTTTCATGTTACATAATTTGTCTTTTACAACAACCTCATGTAGTAGGCAGGGGAGGGCTTTTTTTTTCTTATGAAGATGAGGTAATTAAAGCTCAGAAAAGTTAAAGTATTTGTTCAAGATCACACATAAAGACAAATACTTAAACCCAGGTCTTCTGACTCATAATCCAACATTCTCTCATTACACCACTATGAAAAACTGAGTTAAGTACATAGGAAAGTCAACTCAGTTTATCAGTGAATGAATGATCTGCAAGGCCAGCAGTATTTCCTAGCAAATCAAAGCCATAAAGTTCCATTTGGAATAAAATGCCCAATCCCAGAAATACAAGCCACATAAAAATTATACCTAACCTAAAATTAGAAAGGAAAACCCACAACACTGCTGAATGATAGCCCAGTCTCAGAGGAAGGTTTCCTTGACTTTATAAAAGCAGCACTTTCATTCATCATTATTATGCTGTCTCACAATCTCATCTAATACCTCATGGCGATGGACATAAAAAGAAAAAAAAGGTCTCCTTTAAAACATTTTGTTACACATTTGAACCTTTTCAATGTTTCCAAATATTATAACTTTGAATCAACATAATCCTTGATATTAAAAAGCTCTTACTTCCAGTTGAAATAAATATTATATTGAAAATTACAAGTCTGTACCGTGAATTGAATATATGACCAGACAGAAAAAAATTGAATAAGAGAATGACTTTAGCGGTATGGGATAAATTATAAAGATGGTGATAAACATAAACCAGTAAGAATTATATGAGGAATATGAGGGATTCTAGAAGAAGACAATAATGTATTGAAGGTAGAAAACTGGGAATGGCAAGATCATATATAAGACAAAAATCAAATTTAATTGGAGCAGAAGAGGGGTTAGTGGGAGACAAAAAAATTTAACATATTTTTGGAGCTCTGGTGGCGTAGTGCCTAAGGCATTTGACTGCTAACCAGAAGGCTGGTGGTTTAAATCCACCAGCCACTACTCTGAAGGAAGATTGGGAGATCTACTTCTATAGAGATACTGCCTTGGAAACCCAAGGAGGAGTTGCTATGAGTTGAATCGACTCAATGGCAATGAGTTGGTTTTTTGGGTTTACCACGTTAAGGATTTAGGAGCTATGGTAGCGTAGTGCCTAAGGCACTTGACTGCAAGCCTACCAGCCGCTCCTCGGAAGGAATGTTTGGCAATCTACTTCCGTAGTGATACTGCCTTGGAAATCCAAGGAGGGGTTGCTATGGGTCTGTCTGACTCAACGGCACATAAGAAAAACAACACAGGTTAAGGATTTAGATACTCAATCTGAAGAGATAATGGAAATTACTAAAAGACTTCGCCCTCAGTTATCACTGGAGTGAATATATATCAAGGTATTCAAGAGCAAAATAATAATAAATCCTTGTTAGGACACTGAAAGCCAAAGAAATATAAAATTTAAGGGCTAAAGGGGAAAATAAATGGAGTAATCTTGCAGCCACCATTTCAATTAGGTAATTAAACTTCACATCACTAATAGTGGGACAATCTAACATCTTGTGCCTTCTGACATGATGCAAAATGACTTCAATATCACCTGTGAAGGAAGCTTATCAAAAATGTTTATACTGAATTTAATTAAATTTGCAGAAAATATAAACAATAGAGGAAGAAGTTGAACCTCGGTATGAGAAAACAATCAAGCAAATCCGGAATGTGGGTGTCTTAGCTTTCTAGTGCTGCTGTAACAGAAATACCACAAGTAGGTGGTTTTAACAAACAGAAATTTATTCTCTCACAATTTAGGAGGCTAGAAGTCTGAATTCAGGGAGACACCTTGAGGGGGAAGCCATTCTCTCTCTGTCACCTATGGAGGAAGGTCTTTGTCTACTTTAAACATCTGTAGGCCCAGCAAGCCTTGGAGATCTCCATGTGTCTTAACAGCAGTCTTCCCCTGGGCCTAGGATGTTCTCAGTGCAGGGACCCTGGGTCTAAAGGGTGTGCTCTGCTCCCAGCTCTTCTTTCTCTGTAGTAGTAGGTCCCACTCTACTTGCTTCTTTGTCCTTTTCTTATCTCTTCTAAGATAAAAGGTGATGCCGCCACACCCCAGGGAAACTCCCCTTACACTGGATTAGGGCTGTACCCTGAGTAAGGGTATTGCATCCCACTCTAAACCCCTTACAACTGATTGACTGAACACAGCATGGGGGGTGATTACATTGTTACATAACTGCCAAACCACTGAGAATCATGGCCCAGACAAGCTGACATATATTTTGTAGGACTACAATTCAATCCACGAAAGTGTGATATTCTATAATCATTGAGAATATCATATTCTACATGGAGTCAATATCATGAAAACATGTTGGAGAACTATTCCAAAGACAAAAGAGACAAAAAAAAATTAAATGCAATGTGTGAACTCTAATTGCATCTATTAAAAAAAGAAGAAAAAGAAGAAAGAGGAGGAAAAGGAGAAGAGGAAGAAAGAAAAAAAAGAAAGAAAGAGCTCTAAACACATATTTTAGGACATTTGGGAAAATTTGAGAGTGGAATAGACATTATATGATGGTGATGGGGGAAATCTGGAGGGGAATTTAGAAATTACGTGGATGTAACAACATTTTAAAACATATTCATTTTATAAAAGGAAGAAAAAACAGGCAAACCTGCAATATCTGGGGATAGGGCACTAAGAAGAAGAAGAAAAAAAAAAAACATTTTATAGGGGGGAAGAAAAAAAAAAAAAAAAAAACTGCCATTGAGTTGATTCCAAAGAGGAAATGAAAATCCAAGGAGTTTAAAGTGACTTGCCCCAAATTTAACAATAATGCTAAGTTAAACCCAGGTTTTCTCATTCCCAATTCAATGTTGCTTCCACAAATAGGGAGAGATGCTATATAAATCATGCTTTTTATTTAAAAATAACAAATCCCCTGCTATCAAGTTGATCTGACTCAAAACAAAACTAACCATATAGGAAATAAGGAAATAAATGCTGTTTCTTGATTATCTTTTATTAATAGGGTTCATTAAGTTATTTGATGGGACTGTGAGAGTTGACTAGTTCTTCCTCCAACAAGAAGCATCTCTAGCCCCAATCTTTTTAAATCCATGTACTACTGCTCACTGTCTTTGCAATCCTGTAGAATTAAATTAAAAGACTTCTTTTTTTCCTACCAGCCCAACAATGAAAACAACCACTAGCAACCTCAGCAGGAAGCACAAAGAATTCTATCTTCTTCCTCTCAATTATAAAATTGCTACCTCCCAAAGACATAAAAATGTAATGAAATGCTGGAAGAACAAAGTTGTACAATAATCTATTAGCCTAAAAGTTCCGTGGTTTGGGTCCATTATTGTCTTTCTATCTCCCTTTTTATCACTAACAGAATTGTCATTTTTAAATGAATGCATAACCACAACACAAGAGACTTACTCAAACAGTGTTGTTGTTTTTGTTGTTGTTATGTGCCATCGAGTCGGACCCGACTCATAGCAACCCCACCTTGGGTTTCCTAGGTGGTATCACTACAGAAGTAGATTGCCTCATCTTCCTTCTGAGGAGTGGCTTGTGGGTTTGAACCACCAGCCTTCTGGTTAGCAGCCAAGTGCCTTAGGCACTACGCTACCAGAGCTCCCTACTCAAACATAGGTAGACAAAAAGTCTAGCATAATTAACAAAACTCTCCCTTCTTCTGGTAGCATAGTGGCTAAAGCACTTGACTGCTAACCAGAAGGCTGTCGGTTCAAACCCACCAGCCACTCCTCGGAAGGAAGGTTGGGCAGTCCTACTTCCGTAGTGATACTGCCTCAGAAACCCAAGGAGGGGTGGCTATGAGTCGGGGCCGACTCCACGGCACATAACAAGAACAACAACTCCCTTCTTAAAGAGCTGACTAGAGCTGTAGATATGTTTTTCTGTTATTACCTCCACTTTTGTTTGCTTGCTTGCTTATTTTCAAAATATGGAACACTTTTATTATTCCATTTATTTACAAGAAAATTTTTAGAAATACATAATCATTTCTCACTTATGCACTCAAATGACAAAAAAAATCACAAATTTCAGTGACATTCCAAAAAACAAGCCTATCCTCCAATATTCTTTTTTTTAAAAAAAATATTTTATTGTTAAAAATAACTTTAAGAAGGTATCCAAATGTATTGATTTTAGTTTATGTTCTCTGCTTAGATAGTCAATAAATGTTGGTACTTTGAAAGGTGACCTGAAGAAACAAAAAAGAGAATTAGAAGCCCAAGTAATACACAGGCTTTATAAGCAGCTCCCTGAAGGGTTAGTCATGTATTTGGGAATATTTAAAATTTCATCTTTATTTCAGAAATCTGTCCTCTGATCTAGCCTACTGTATTGTGACTTTGAGTCCTAGATATAAAGACTAATTGATATGCTAAATTAGGTCATAGTTGTTCTCAGCTTTATTACTGAAACAACAAATATCAACTCTCAAATAGCCACACAGGAACACTGGGAGACAGAACTAAAACACAGGAAGTCTCTTTATTTTGGAGTAAAAGGAAGTTTATGTATAAAGTTTAAACCTAGATAGATATAACTGATTTGCCCAAACCCAACGTTCACAAAGTAATAAGGAAAAATCATTGATGCTTTATGATCTGCTGGAACCACAAAGTTCCATAAAGCAAAGTGCAGATGGGGTCCTGAGGCAGATCAACTGAATAAGCAAGAAGACTGTAAAATATTTACATTCAGATCCACTTTTGTGTCCATAACCATGGGGTAAAGAATGTAGCTTTACCCAACTTATAGTGACCTTTGCCCTTGGTTCCTTAGAAATAACCTTGGAGTAAATGGGATGCCTTGGTCTGGGATGTCCAGGCCACTTCTGAAGAGTTGTGCTAATGAATGGAGCTAGCCAGACTAGAAAAGACTCCCCTAGGAGACCTATATCAACTAGCTTCAGGAGACAAGATTTAACCTATCATGCAGGACTGGCCAATAAAAGCCCAGAACAGGAAGACTCAAGAGAACTTCATGGTTTGTAAGGAAGCAAAACCAAACTCAGTGCCGTCGAGTCTGATCCTACTCATAGCAACTCCTCCTTGGGTTTCCCAGGCAGTATCACTACAGAAGTAGATTGCCCAATCTTCCTTCCAAGGAGTGGCTGGTGGGTTTGAACCACAGCCTTCTGGTTAGCAGTCACATGCCTTAGGCACTACATTACCAGAGGGTAACATCTCTTTGAGAGACAGAAGTTCTGCTTTGGGGACCCTCTCAGCCTCACCCATGTGTTTTTTTCTTTATGATGATCATGAATTGTATCCTTCTACTTTAATATATAGGAGCTCTGGTAGCGTAGTGCCTAAGGCACTTGACTGCTAACCAGAAGGCTGGCAGTTCAAACCCACCAGCCACTCCTCGAAAGGAAGATAGGGCAATCTACTTCCATAGTGATACTGCCTTGGAAACCCAAGGAGGGGTCGCTATGAGTTGGGTCCAACTCCATGGCACATAACGACAACTTTAATATATAATTTTAAGTATAGTACTGTCTATGTGTTGTTCCAGTGAATTATGAAACCCGAAGAAGGACTCCCAAACTTGTAGCTAGCATTTGCCTAACTTGTATTTGGCAGTGTAAAAGGACAGTGTCCTTTTACCTCTGAGGTCTGCTCTAGCTCCAGGTGGTTAGGATCAGATTGAGAGTGGGTCGCTGGCCGGCTGATGAAATGATTGAAGTTGGAAGGTCAGGACTAGATCAATCTCTGTATTTTGGGGATTGGATTCATGCTGATTTTTCCCCCTGAAAACCATCTTTTATTACTAATTTTAACCAGAAAGTGACCAGGGAGCACTCCAGTGGGTGGCCTCGCTAGACATAGTACTGCAAGTTGGCTTTCTTCTTGGCCTGCATCTACAGAATGCCTTCCATAGTTTTCCTGGGTAAACTCTGTGGCACCCCTGCACAATGCGATCATGCCTACATCTACACACATGGTCTTGCACTGGGTCCCATTGAAGTCATCTGTGCAGCAGGCCACCTTCTCATAGTTGACATCAGGACTGACATTCACCTTCCTGAAGTGAATCTACATGATTCTGGCCTGGACCTCTTCATTGGGCATTGGGAACTCAATCTTGTGGCCAGATGACCTGAGCAGAGCAGAGTGGGGTCCAGGATGTCCACCCTGTTAGTGGCTGCAATGACTGTTACTTGGGTGTTAGGGTGGAACCCATCTAGCTGGTTCAGAAGCTCTAGCATTGTTCTCTGCACCTCCCAGGCCCCAGCCTTTTCAATGTCAAAGTGCTTGGTGCTGATGGGATCCAGCTTCCCAATGAAGATGATGGATGGAGGTTTCTCCTTGGCCAGGACAAAGGCATCCCAGACCAGCTTGGCACCATCCCCAATGAACATCTGCACCAACTTGGGGCCAACCAGGTTCAGAAAGGTGGCCTTAGTCTGCGCAGCACAAGTTCGGGCCAGCAGGGTCTTCCCCTTGCCAGGGGACTGTACATCAGCTGCCTTTGGGAAGCTGGATCCCCAAGTTCTCAAACTTCTTCTCATGGTACATTGGCAGGACAGTGGCCTCTACCAGCTCCTACTGCTTGTCCAGATCCCCAATGTCACTGTATTGCTCTGTGGATCTCTTGTCCACCTCCATGGCTTTCACTCTTGAATCATACTCTGTGATGTGACTCTGGCCACAATCTCGGGGTTTCCACCAGTCTTTGTCAGACCAGTAAGCCTGGTTTTTTTTTTTTCCCCACACCCACAAGGTCTCCTGGCTTCAGCTTTTGAACATCCACCATTCTAATCACAGATAAGAAGTATCTCTGTTGTGTAGAGGTTTTGACCATGGCACGCTTGCCCTTCCTTTGGGAATCTAAGTCAATATTGGTACCATCTTCCTCTTGATCAACATCTAGCAGCTTGATGGCATCAGAGACAAGGTATGGCAAGGTCTGCTTCACTTTGATTTTGTCACTTGGAGCTCATGGGTGATTCGCAACACTTTGCTCTTCATAATCTTGATCTCACTGTCCAGAAGCCATGTGTACTGAATGATCTCTTCTCTGGACATTTTGAACATCTCCTCCTCAATTCCATCTTGCTCAGCATCATCCCACACTGTCTCCATCTTATGTTGCTGAGTCACTGGATCCTTGAATTCCAGCATCCTATTCATGCTGATTTTTATCCACTAAGTCATTCATGGACATGGACCTTTGATGATGAGAAGAGGTTCACTCTGCACTCTCTGCATCTCCTCTCCCCAGATTGAAGATGCACAAGAGAAAGGACCATTTCTTCTTTCCTCTTAATTTCCAAAGCCACTAGCCTTCTGATTGGCAGTCAAATGCCTTAGGCACTATGCCACCAGAGCTCCTCAATATGTAATGGTTTAACAGAAAATGAGGTGAAGGGCACAATTAAGAAGGTTCTTAAAATATAGAATAAGAGAAAATAAATTATAAAACAAGTGAGACATATGATAGAGACCTCATTAAGAGATCAAAAATAGATTCAAAGAGAATAATAGAAGAAAAAGTTGAATTGATGAGTCTGAAGATCTAAAAAGCTTACCAGGTACCAGGCAAAATTATTGAAAAATGACCATCACTGAGATATGATTCTATGACACTTTTTAACTTAAGAAATAAAGAAAGAAATCTTACAAGCATTCAGAAAACTAAAATACAAAAATGTGAAATAAAATGTTTTCACAAAACTAATGTCAGAAGCACTTGTGCAGCATTTACCATACTTTGGAAGAGAAAGATTAAGCTGTACACAACCAAGTTGCTGTTTATGTACTAAGAAAAAAAAATTAGTTATATAAAGATTCAGAACATACACTCCAAAGTTACTTTCCCAAAAAAAAATTTACTTGAAAGTTTATTCAAGGGGTTAAGAAGAAATACAATGAAAAAGTCAAGACTGAGAAAATATAAAAAGACTTATGGAGAGCATTAAATCAATTAAATATATATAATGTAAACAAATGTTGAAACTATGATGTTAAAGTATAAAAAGCTCTAAAGTAATGAAGTAATAACTTAGAGAAAATGCATAAAACTAAAATTATCATCGGAAGGAAGTTTGGGCAATCTAATTCTGTAGTGATACCACCATGAAAACCCAAGGAGAGGTCACTATGAGTTGGATCTGACTCAACAGAAGTGAGTTTGATTTTTTTTTTTGGTTAAAATTGTTGTATAACATTGATAATGCATAATATTAATAACAATAATGTGAATCTAAAATAGTTTTATATCATCAAAGTAGCAAACTGAGTCAGTAGAATTTTGTTTGTATATTAGTCAATAGGGAACCTAAAGACAGTTCAAAAAGCCAAAACCAAGTGACTCGTTGTTTTAGACAAATATACAATAAAACCAGCAAACATCCATTCAAAAATTCCAACCACATGGAAATATTGAAACACCTTCACAAAGCAAGGATAGTTCAGTCATTAGGAATTTACTCATACAATTTTCTAAGCTACTAAGTCAGAGGGATCTCTGGTAGCATAGTGCCTAAGGCACTTGACTGCTAACCAGAAGACTGGTGGTTCAAATTCACCAGCCACTCCTCAGAAGGAAGTCTGGGCAATCTTCTTCCATAGTGATATTGCCTCGGCAACCCAAGGAGGGGTTGTTATGAGTAGGGGCTGAATCGATGGCACATAACAACAACAAGTCAAAGAAGAAAAATCACATAGTCAAGTTCTTCCTAGAACAGATATACATTCTCATTCAGAGTAATAAAAAAAAGTCCTCAATGAAGTTTTATTTTTCTTTAAAAAAAAAATTATTGTGATTTGGGTGAAAGTTTACATAGAAAATGGGTTTTCCATTCAACAATCCATGCATATTCTGTTTTGTGACATTCACTGCAATCCCCACAATGCAACAGGATTCTTTCCACTTCCTCCTTGTGCCCACCACTTCCCTTTGTCCTTTCCCATCTTCTCCTGACTTACTAGCTCTATCCCTGGGCAAATGCTGCCCTCTTGATCTCGTATCATTGATTGCTCCAATGAGTGTATGCCATCTGGTATCACTGTTCACCTTGTAGGCCTGTCCATTGCTTGGTTGAAAGTTGAGCCACGGGGGTTGAGTTCATTTCCCAGCTTGAAGGGTGTGTAAGGGCCACAGTCGTAGGGGTTCCACCAGTCTTTGTCATCTTTGTCAGACCAGTAAGCCTGGTTTAGTTCTTTTTTTTTTTTTTTTATGATTTTGAGTTTTGTTTCACATTTTTCTCCCACTTTAATCTGGTTTTTCCTATTGAGATTCCTTTCAGATCAGTCCACAGTGGACTTGGGCACTATCTAGTTCTTCTGGTCCTAGAGTCGTGGAGGCTGGGTTCACACAATTAGTGCTTTGGACTTGTCGTCTGTGATTTTCTTCACTCTTGCTTGGGATGGGGAAAGACTAATAGTTGCACCTTAGATGGCCACTCAAAACATTTTAAGATGCCAGTTACTGCTCACTAAAGTAGAATGTAGAGGATTCTCTTTGTGGACTATGTTATGCCTCCCCGAGGCTATGGTCCTGAGCCCCAAGCCCATCAATTCATTCCCTTAATGTGTTTGATTATACCTAAGAAGTTTTCATAACTTTGCCCCCTATATGCCCTACTACCTAAAATGTCAAATTTATATATATTCATGGTTGTAGTCCCGCTCGCATTCTTACCCCTGTTCAGTTAGAGTGTCTGTGTATCCATGTAGATTATTGTTTTTACTGTTTTTGTGGGATTGTGTAGGTAGCAGTATTCACCTCTGCTGCCTTTTACTCCACCCTGTATCTTCCACAGCCTTGATCATTTTGTGTCAACCTCCTCCTCCTTTTTTGTATATTGCCTTTCATTTCACCTGAGTTAATATTTGTATATTCTCTAGTTCGTCAGTTCCTCTCCCTTTCCCTCCCACCTCTGGTAAAATTCAAGGAATGTTTCTTTATATAAACATTTTCTTAACTTTTACAGTAGTGGTCTCATACAGTATTTGTCCTTTTGTGATTGACTAATTTCACTCAGCATAATATCCTCTAGGTTTATCTGTTATAAGGTGTTTCACAGATTCATTGTTGTTCTGTAAGGTTGAGTAGTATTCCACTGCGTCTACATACCATAGTTTATCCATTCTTTCATTTATGAGCACTTAGGCTGTTTCCAACTGTTTGCTATTGTGACTATAGCTGCAATGAACATGAGTGTGCACATCTGTTCATGTCATGGCTCTTATTTCTCTAGGATATATACCTGCTATATATATGAGATTGCTGGATCATATGATATTTCTATTTCCAACTTTGTAAGGAAGCACCATACTGCTTTCCATAGTGATTATCATTTTCCAGTTCCACCAACAGTGTATGAGGTTCCAGTGTCCCAACATCCTTGCCAGCATTTGCTGTTTTCTAAACTTTGCTATTAATGCTGGGGTGAGATAATCTATGCCTTATCTGGTTATTTCTATTGAGGTCCCTTTCAAATCAGTCAGCAGTGGACCTGGGCACTATCTATTTCTTCTGGTCTCAGAGTCGTAGAAGCTGGGTTCACACAAATTAGGATGGGAGCTCTGGTAGCATAGTGCCTAAGGCACTTGACTGCTAACCAGAAGACTGGTGGTTCAAACCCACCAGCCACTCCTTGGAAGGAAGGTTGGGCAGTAGTGATACTACCTCAGAAACCCAAGGAGGGGTCGCTATGATTCAGGTCTGACTTGATGGCACATAAAAACAACAACATGCCTAATGATAGGGAACATCTCTTCATGTATTTTAAAATTAGATTGTTTGTCTTGAAATGTTGAAATTTTCTATAAATTTTAGAATTAGTCCCTTGTCCAATGTGACATTGCCAACATTTTTTTCCAGTCTGTAAGTCCTCTTTTTACTCTTTTGGCAAAGTCTTTCAATGCACATAAATGTTTAATTTTTAGGAGGTCCCAGTCATCTACTTTGTCTTCTGCTGTTTATGCATTCTTAGCCGACTCGATGGCAAATAACAACAACAACAAGAAGTTATGTTTGAAAGTGTATTTATGCCATGTATTAGTGCCCTTAAGTGTGCTCCTATTTTTTCTTTGATGATGGTTTTACATGTTACATTTAGGTCTTTGATCTATCTTGAAGATAGCTTTTGTATATGGTCTGAAATATGGATCCAGTTGCATTTTTCTGCAAATGGATATCCAGTTTTACCAACACATTTTATTAAAGAGACTATCTCTTCCCCATTGAATAGGTTTCAACCCTTTGTCAAAGATCAGCTGTCCATAAGTGGATAGATTTACTTCTGGGTTCTCAATTCTGTTCCATTGGTCTATGTGTCTGTCATTGTACCAATACCAGGCTGTTTTGACAGTTGTGGCTGTATAGTAGGTTGTGAGATCAAGGAGAGTGAGACCTTCTACTTTGTTCTTCTTCAGTAGTGCTTTGCTTATTTGGGGTCTCTTTCTTTTCCATGTAAAGTTGGTGATTAGTTTTTCCATCTCATTACAGAATGATGATGGAATCTGGATCAGGATTGCATTATATCTGTAGATTGCTTTGCGTGGTATTGTCATTTTTATAATGTTAAATCTTCCTAGCCACAAACATGGTATATTCTTTCATTTATGTAGGTCTCTTTTGCTTTCTTGTATTAGTCTTTTATAGTTTTCTTTGCATACATATTTCATGTCTCTGGTTAGATTTATTCCTAAGTACTTCATCTTTTGAGTGGTTATTGTAAATGGTATTTTTCTCCTGATTTCCTTTTCAGAGTTCTCTTTGCTAGTGTAAAGGAATCCAAATGATATGTTCATCTTGTATCCTGCCACTCTGTGAATCCTTCTATTAGTTCCAATAGTTTTCTTATTGAGTCTCAGGATTTTCTATGTATAGGATCATATCATCTTCAAACAGAGATAGTTTTACTTCTTTGTCAATTTAGACTTTTATTTCCCTTTCTTGATTTATTGCTCTGGCTAGGACTTTAATACAATG
>NW_006922443.1:330243-336433 GCF_000298275.1 Orycteropus afer afer
CTATGGAAGTAGATTGCCCAATCTTCCTTCTGAGGAGCGGCTGATGGGTTTGAACTGCCAGCCTTCTGGTTAGCAGTCAAATGCCTTAGGTACTATGCCACCAGACTTGGTCATGATGTATTATCTTTTTGGTATAATGTTGGATTCTATTCACTACTACTTTGTTGGGAATTTTGTGTCAATATTCATGAGGGATATTGGTCTGTAAAGTTTCTTTGTTAGTAATGTCTTTGCCTGGTATTAGTATCAGGGTTATGCCCTTCATAAAATGAATTTAGAAGTATTCTCTCCTTTTCCATAATCTGGAATAGTTTGAGTAGAACTAGTATCAGATCATCTCTGAATATTTGGTGGCAATCTCCAGTGAAGGCATCTGGGCCAGGACATTCTTTGTTGGGAGGTGTTTTTTTAATGATCTGTTCAATTTATTCTTTTGTAATATGTCTGTTCAAAATTTCCAACTCAGATTGTGTTAGTTTGTGTAGGTAGTATGTTTCTAGAAATCTGTCCATATCTTATAGGTTTTCAACTTTTTTTTAGAGTACAGTTCTTCACAGGATTCTGTTATTATACTATTTCAAAGGGTTCTGTAGTGGCATCACCCGTTTCATTTCTGATGTGTGTTATCTGCATCTTCTTCTTCTTTTCCTCTGTTAAATTTGCCATTGTTTTGTCAATTTTATTAATCCTTTAAATAACCAACTTCTAGTCTTGTTTATTCTTTCCATTGTTTTTCTGTTTCATTTATTTCTGCTTATATTTTTTATTATTTCTTTCATCTGGTGACTGAAGGCTTTATCTAATTGTTGGAGATGTTGGGTTAAGATGTTGATTTTGAGTCTTCTTTTTTTGATATGTTCATTTATTACTATAAATTGTCCTCTGAGCATGGCTTTTGCTGTGTCCCAAAGATTTTGGTATGTTGTATTTTCATTTTTGTTTGATTTAGGGGAATGTTTATGTATTTGTTTAAATTTCTTCTACTACCCAGTATTTTTAAGCAGCATGTTATTCAGTTTCCATATATATATATATTTTTCCCTTGATCTTCCTGTTTTTGATTTCCCCATTTTATAGCATTGTGATCTGAAAAGATGCTTTGTAGTATTTTGAGGTCTTTTAATTTATCGAGGCTTGCTTTGAAACCTAACATAAGGTCTATGCTGGAGAAAGTTCCACGTGCACTGGGAAAGAATGTATATTTTGTAGTTGTTGGGTAGAGTGTTCTGTTTACTTATATGAGGTCTAGTTGGTTGATTGTGTTGTTTAGATCTTCTAACAACTTCTTATCTTTGATAAGCTTCTTTCTAGTTGTTTTGCCCTTCATCTAAAGTCTCCTATTATTATTGTGGACTTGTCTGTATCTCTTTTCAGTTCCATTAAAGTTTGATTTATGTATTTTGGGGCTCTTTCATTGGGTGTGTAGATATTTATTATGGTTATGTCCTCTTGTTGGGTTGAATTTTTAGTGATTATATAATACCTTTTTTCTTATTTCTTTTGCTGATTTTCCTTAAAGCTTATTTTATCAGAAATTAATATTACCACTCCTCTTTTTTGGTGGTCATTTGCTTGATTGATGTTTTTCTGTCTTTTAGTTTTTTAACTTATTTTTGTATTTGTGTCTTAGATGTGTCTCTTGTAAACAGCATATTTATAAGTCATGTTCTCTTATCCAATCTGCTAGTCTCTCTTGACTGGTGGAAATTGAATCCATTTATATTCAGTGTAATAATCAACAAGTACAAATATACTGAAGCCATTTTGCTGTGGTTTTTTCATGTTGTTGATGGTTTCTTTGTTCATTGTATTTTTCTGTGCTGAGTCCATTTTGCTTATAGATTTTATTATCATTTCCTTTGTTGCTATTGTTTTAGTGTTTACCTAGACTTTATGATTTTTTTTACTTTGGTGAGAAGGTTTATTCATTTTCTTTGAGGTTACCTGTAATTTATTATTATCTTCCCAAATTTAAAGCAGTTTGCTCTTTTTTGACATTATCTTGACTTCTCCATTTGGAAGTTGTGTAACTGCAACATTTATTCCCTCTTTTTGCTTTATAATTATCATCATTTACAAATTGACATATCTTTTTCCCTATTTTCATTCTTGTGGGCTCATTTTTTATATTTCCATATCTGGGTTGATTTTCAGGTTATGTTGTATATCTGATGTTGTCTGCTGTTGTTGATTCTCTGTCTGAAGGACTCTGTTTAACATTTCTTGTAAGATTGGTCTGTTTTTCCAGAAGAACTAGATGGTGCCTGGCTACCACTGTCATCCACTTGGAAGGGGATCTATGTAGGAGATCCTTGATAGATAGGAAGAACAATGTGGAACAAAACTCAAAATCGTTTGGAGGGGAAAAAAAGGGGGGGGGACCAGGTTTGCTGGTCCGATAGAGCCTGGTGGAACCACTGAGACTATGGCCCCTAACTTCCCTTCATGTCTGGAATTGAACCCACACCTGTGGTTTCCAGCCAAACAAAAGACAGGCATATGAGTTGAACATTTACTTCAAGCAGATACTCTCCTTGGAGAGAAAAATCATGGGAGAAAGAAGGGCCGCTTATGCACAGGGAGACAGCCCAGGGGGCAGGAGTCCATGGAAGGATGGACACAGGGAAGAGGTAACTATGGGGAGGTAGTGGGAGGGGAGCTGTTGCATTGTGGTAAACTGTGGTCAATGTCATGAGACAAAGTATATGTGAACTGCTGTATGGAAAGTGAATTTGCTCTGTAAATCTTCACCAAATCACAATCATAATAATAATAAAAGATTGGTCTGTTTTTTGAAAATTCCCATAATTGTTTTTCTATGAATATCTTAATTTTGCCGGATGTATAATTCTTGGTTGTCAATTATTTTTCTTTCAGTGCTAGAAATATGTCATCCCATTTCCTTCTTGCCTGAATGGTTTCTGCCGAGAAATGAGAACATAGTTTCATTGAATCTACTCTGTAGGTAAGTTTTCATTTTTTCCCAAGTTGCTTCCAGGATTCTTTCTTTGTCTATAGTTTTGGAAAGTTTGATTATGATATGTCTTGGTGATTTTCTTTTGAGGTTTATCTCATTCTGGGTTCATTGAGCTTTTTGAATGCATATATTCTCATTTTTCATTAGGGAAGTTTTTGCCCAACAAATCTTTGATCTTTTTCTCTGCCCTTTTTTTTCTTTTTTTTTTTTTTCTGTTCTGATCACACACAAGTTATTTCTCTTGATAGTGTCTCACATAATTCTTAGGCTTTCTTTTCTTCTTTCATTCTTTTTTTCTGATTGTTCCTCTAACAGATTACTATTGAGATTTGTCTTCAATCTCACTAATTTTGCTTACATTGATTAAATTGTAGAATTTGTCCTTCCATTGTGTTAACTACTTCTGAAATTTTAGTGTTAATCTTCTGAATTCCTATTTGCTGTTTTATAGTTTCTAATTTTCCATTTATTTTGTCAATTTGTTTTTCTACTTTTAAAAAAATTTTCTAGAGTTTTGTCTGTGTTTTCCATGATTCTGTCTGTGGTTTCCTCAAACTTCTGTCAATCTGTTGAAGGTTCCTAAATACAATTCTTTTGAACTCATTGTCAGGTAGTTCCACTAGCATTTCTTCCTTCAAAAGGTTTTCTGGCCCTGTGTTTTGATCACTTGTTTAAGCCATCTTGTCCTGTTTTTTGGTGTGCATGAATTGAAGTTGTCTGTTGTCTCAAAGACATTGTAGTGTTAGTGTATTAATTTGTTGATTGGTTGGTTTGTTTCACTCTGGATTTTTGTTTGGTTCAGTTTTAATATATTTAGTCAACAGGATGGGTCACTAATTTGGCAGCACTAGGGCACTCACCAACCATCTCCACATGGATTTCATAGCAGGAGGGACTGTGGGCATGTGTCTTTCATCACTGATCATGAAGAGCAGCTGAAAGCAAGCTGGCCAGATGTTAGCCACCATCTTTTATAAGTCCAGTAGTGATAGAACAGAGATGGCAGTCACCAATGGCTGGTGCAGTAGGTGTGGGTAAGTACGGCTAAGTAGTGTCTCTGGCTCCAAACTCTGGGGAAATATAGAAAGTAAAAAAAAAAAAAAAGGCGGGGGGAGAGTAGAGAGAAAAAAATGAAAGGATAAGGAAAGGGGTGGTGAGGGGAGAACTAAGAAGAACAAAAAATAAGAAAAAAAAAAGTGTAGCACAGTACTGGTGCAAGTTTTAGCCACCGAACAAGGTTGCAGTGGAAATGTGACACTCTTTCTGTGGGGCCACACACCACCGAATATGGCGGGTCAGGGGTGGCACTACTGAATGCAGAGGTGGGGTGGGAGGTGCTCATTCAGTTGGATTAAAAGAAAAGAAGAAAGGTGAGGGAAGTGGAAGAAAAAAAAAAGAAAGAAAACAAGGGCAATGGGAGAGAAAGGGACTGAGAAGAGAGGAAGAAAGGAAAAAAAAAATTGTCCAAGTGTTAGCTGCAGGAGGAAAACAGAGCTCTCTTTGGGAGAGCTCATGCCCCCATCCACTTGGCAGTGAAGATAGGTGCTGATGACCATGGGGAGAACAGGAACAAAATGAGAAAAAGATAAGGTAAAAAAGAGGGAGTGAAGAGAAAGAAACAAAAGAAAGAAGAATAAAGGAAAATAACCAAGAAGAAGCTAAGTACTAAGAAAAAAAAGAAGAAGGAGAAAAAAGCAGCATAGTACTGGCCAAAGTGCCAACCACCAAATACAGCTGTGCAGGAATGCAGCACTTGGCTCTGCCAGAGTGAGAACTTAGACTTGGAAGGGGCAGGGACAGGTACAGTGAACCACATTGGCATCAGGAGGGGCTACTGCACTTTGGGAGGTGAAAAAGAAAAAGAAAAGGGGCAAGGGAAGAAGAAGAACAAAAGAGGAAAGGAATAAAAAGAAAAGGGAGGAAGACAAAATAGTTAAAGAAAAAAAAATTGGACAACACTGGCAGTGGGAGGAGTTTGGCCAGCACCAGGTGGGTGGGGATGGGGAGTGCTGTGTAACTGAGAGGCTATGCAAGGTTAGGGGGGAATACACACCTCTCTGGTCACCTAATCACCAATGTGGGTGCTGGTGCAGTCCTCACAAGTAGAGCCAGTTATATGGTTCTTGCTCTAATTGGAAGGCCACTTGCTATACTTCAAAACTGCAACACTATGCAATAAGCTTCTTAGTCACTGTTTTTGTTCAATCTCTTCCTCTAATCAGTATTTGATCTACTGCTTTATCCTTTCCTTTGAAGCTCTGGGATCCAAGACTGTCATCTGTAGCTCTTTCCCTTGTTTTTTTGAGTCTTTATTATAGATGGTCTGCATAGTGTATCTGCTTAGCCTGCCATCTTGGAACCTCTTCCATTAATGAAGTTTTGTGAAGTTATCTCACAAAGCAGGAGTGCTACTCTTGATGTTGTAGACATCTACATACCTAGTGATCACTGGTCCTTGAAATTATTAGTAAAACTTGATATTGAGCATGATCTCTGATTCATGTATCTGATTTAATGATCTGATCCTTTGTTATATCAGATTTTCTATTAAAATTTGATGTCAAAATGACTGCCTATCCATTCAGATAAAGTGGCAAAAGCTTTGAGGCAAATTGCAGATGATAAATCTTACCAATGAAATTGGAGGAATTTGGAAGTAAACTTAGACTTAGGGGAACTAGCTAAGTAGATTGTCAGAGAGTGGCAGCCAGAAAGTAACAAGTAGACACCACACCTAATTCAAACCTGTTCAATTGATAAATGACAATCAATATACCTCAACAAAAATGGTTCTGTGAGCCAGTCAATCGGTAATATCCTCTTGCTTCTGAAAGGCAGCAAATCAGGAACAGACTCACTCCTCTGAGTAACAAGTGCTCAATAACAATTCCAGAAAAGTAACAATGCATCTGTAGATTATATTAGCTCGCTTATACTTCAGAAGAGTCAGCCCCAGGGTTACAGGTGAGGAAAGACAACTCAGGGACGCCCGAAGTAGCAAGCGGGAAGAGCAAGAGAAAGAGGATTAAAAGCCAGGAAGCCAGAGAGAAGAGCAGTCAGCCGAAGGGATTAGGTGAGGAGAGGCAACTCAGGCCAGCCCAGAGTAGCAGGCCGGAAGAGCAGGAGAAAGGGGATAAAAAGCCAGGAACCCGGACAGAGGAGCAGTCAGCCCCAGGGACAACTCAGGGACGCACAAAACAGCAGGGCAGAAGA
>NW_006922443.1:338758-341713 GCF_000298275.1 Orycteropus afer afer
GAAATGACTCGATGGCACTTAACAACAACAACAACAACAACTTCAGAAAGTCCATCAATCCCGGAACTCCATGGTTCCTAAGAACACTACATAAAATGAGCAGTCTGCCTTATTCAGACTGTGCCTAACCAACATAGCTTTTGGTGAACAAGAAATTCAGATTCTTTTTTTTATTCATTTAATCATGACCTTATCAGCATTTGACAAAGAGACCTATAGACCATTAGGAACTACTCTGAGCAGGTACAGTCTGACTTTACTCAGTTGAAAACACAGACCACTTCTTATGGAAAAGGAAGGATTGTTCAAAGGGCAAATGCTGCAGAGCCACGACTCCAGAGGCAGAGGTAACAGTCACGGAAAAGAACTGCCAGAACGGAGGGTTGAGAACTTATTCAAAGAACTGGAAACATGTGCTCAGCTGCATTTCAGAATTGCTATAGGCCAATAACTGCTGTGTGCCTTCTAGTTTGCTCCTTTATCTATAAGTGGTATTCTAAATCTGTTCATTGTGTGTGTGTATGGGGGCGATAATTAGTCTCTTTAATTTACAGGTCTTCAGATGAATGGAAGAGTACTCGAGAAATCACAGTCAAAGGTTCTCAACTGCCCCTGGACCTGATTAGATGGCAAGATCCACGATTTCAAGCTGAAACTATAATGAAATATGACTTAGGAGAAAACTAAGGGAGAAAGATATTGCTCATAGTAGTTTACAGTAGTCTAAAGATCTCTTTCCATTTCTCACTGTTTCTTTCTCCTTCAGACAAAAGCAGGTAAATTATTTTAAAAACACTGTGGGCTTTTTATGTATCAATTTATTCTGTATATGGGAGGAATATGAATAATAGTGACTAGAGGGTAGTCCCACCACTCATCTGCCAGTTCGTGGTACTATGATTACTTGTGTGTTGCTGTGAAGCTGGAGGATATGTCACCAGTATGTCAAATACAAGCAGGTCACCCATCATGGCTAGGTTTCAGCAGAGCTTCCAGACTAAGAAAGACTCAGAAGGATGGAGCCATCTACTTCTCAAAGAATTGGCCAGTGAAAACCTTATGAATAGCAGTGAAATACTGTCTGATGTATTACTAGAAAACTTCATGAATAGCCCCGAAACATTGTCTGATATAGTGCTGGAAGATGAGCCCTCAGGTCAAAAGGCACACAAAATACAACAGGGGAAGAGCTGCTTCCTCAAAGTAGAATCAACCTTAATGATGTGGAAGGAGTAAATCTTTGGGGACCTCCACTTGCTGATGTGGCATGACTCTAAATGGGAAGAAATAGCTGCAAACATCCGTTCATAATTGGAACACGGAATGTACGAAGTATGAATTTAGGAAAATTGATAGTTGTGAAAAATGAAATGGAACACATAAAGATCGATATCCTGGGCATTAGTGAGCTGAAATGGATTGGTTTTGGCCATTTTGAATCAGACAATCACATGATATACTATGCTGAGAATGACAGATTGAAGAGGATTGGCATGGCATTTGTTCTGGTTACCTAGGGCCACTCTGACAAGAATATATGACAAATGGGATGGCCTTAATAAACAGGAATTTATTCTTACAATTTGGAGGCTTTTAGTCCAAGTTCAAGGTTCCAGGCTCTAGGGGCTAGGTGAAAGCCCCTCAACATTGGGGTCTAGCTCTGCCTCCTGCTCCTGGCCCAATGGAGCTAGAGGCATTTCTTCACTCAGACAGCTGCTGGCTGCTGAGGCTGATAAGCCCCAAGGTTGACAAGTAAAATAGTACAGTCCTGATGTTACCAAACCACACAGCAGGCCATTAACTTAAGTTCATTGTAAGTCCCAAGGTCGGCAGAGCATAGCAGGCTGCTGAGCAATGACACAGCTACTTGCAGTGTCCAAGCATGCCATAGGCTAGAGACCATTCTCAAGGCTTCTCCTTAAATACAGGAAGCAGGCAACCACATCCCAAAGGCAGCTACTCAGCTGCTTGTGGTAGATCCCGCCATGGAGTTGATTGCTAGTCTCATTATGGGGAATAACTACCACCAGCTGCCCAGCCACTCAACCAGGCCCAGCCAAGTTGACACACAAACATAACTATCACAGCATTCAACATCACAAAGAATGTTTCAAGATCTCTCCTGAAGCACAATGTTGTCAGTGATAGGATAATATCCAAATGCCTACAAGGAACACCAGTTAATGCTACTATTATTCAAATTTATGCACCAACCACCACAGCCAAAGATGAGAAAGTTGAAGATTTTTACCAATTTCTGCAGTCTGAAATTGACCAAACATGCAATCAAGATATGCTGATTATCACTGGTGATTGGAATGCAAAAGTTGGAAACAAAAAAGAATCACTGATAGTTGGAAAATATGGCTTTGGTGATAAAAATTATGCTGGAGATCATATGATAGAATTTTGGAAGACCAATGACTTATTCATTGCAAATACCTTTTCTCCACAACACAAATGGTGGCTGTACACATGGACTCCACCAGATGGAATACACAAGAATGAGATCAACTACCTCTGAAGAAGCTCAATATCATAGCTAAAACAAGAGCATGATCTGACTGTGGAACAGACAGTCATTTGCTCACATGCAAGTTCAAGTTAAAGCTGAAGACAAAACCAGTCCACAGAGCCAAAATATGACCTTGAACATATCCTACCTAAATTTAGAGATCATCTGTAGAGTAGATTTGATGCATTGAACACCAATGACCAAAAACCAGAGGAATTGTGGGATGACATCAAGAACATCATCCATGAAGAAAGGAAAAGGTCATTAAAAAAACAGGAAAGGAAGAAAAGACCAAAATAGATGTCAGAAGAAACTCTGAAACTTGCCCTTGAATGAAGAGTGGCTAAAGAAAATGGAAGAAATGACAAGATAAAAGAGCTGAACAGAAGATTTCAAAGAGCAGCTTGAGCAGACAAAGCCAATTACTATAATGAAATGTG
>NW_006922443.1:342158-352628 GCF_000298275.1 Orycteropus afer afer
TAATATAACATGCAAGTAAAATTTTGCTGAAGATCATTCAAAAATTGTTGCAATAGTATATTGACGGAACTTCCAGAAATGCAAGGTGGATTCAGAAGAGGATGTGGAACAAGAGATATCCCTGCTTATATCAGACGGATGTTTGCTGAAAGCAAAGTATACCAGAAAGATGTTTACTTGTATTTATTTACTATGCAAAAGCATTTGATTGTGTGGATCATTACAAATGATGGATAACATTGAAAAGAATGGAAATTCCAGAACACTGAATTGTGCTCATGAGGAAGCTGTACATAGACCAGGAGGCTGTCATTCTAACAGAACAAGGGGATGTTGCATTGTTTAAAATCAGGAAGGAAGTGTGTCAGGATTGGATCCTTTCACCATACTTACTCAATTTGTAGGCTGAGCAAGTAATCTGAGAAGCTGGACTGTAAGAAGAAGAACATGCCATCAAGATGGAAGTAAGACTCATTAATAACCTGCAATATGCAGATGACACAATCTTGCTTGCTGAATGTGAAGGTGACTTGAAGCACTTATTGATGAAAATTAAAGACTACAGCCTGCAGTATGAATTACACCTGAACATAAAGAAAACAAAAATCCTCACAACTAGATCAATAAGTAGCATCACGATAAATGGAGAAAAGATCGAAGTTGCCAAAGATTTCATTTTACTTGTTTCCACAATCAACGCTAGTGGAAGCAGCAGTCAAGAAATCAGATGACATATTTGCACTGGGCAAATCTGCCACAAAAGATGCTGAAGAGCAAAGATGTCTCCTTGAAGACTCAGATTTGCTTAACCCAAACCATGATGTTTTCAATCGCCTCATATGCATGTGAAAGCTGTGTGATGAATAAAGACCAAAGAAGAGCTGATGCTTTTAACTTGTGGTGTGGGTGAAGAATACTGAAAGTACCATGGACTGCCAGAAGAATGAACAAATCTGCCCAGCCAGAATGCTCCTTGGAAGCGAGAATGACCAGACTTCATCTGACCTACTTTGGTCATGCTGTCAGAAGGGACCATTCCCTGGAGAAGGATATCATGTTTGGTAAAGTGGAGTGTCAGCCAAAAAAGGGAAGTCTCTCATCAAGATGGATTGACACAGTGGCTGCAACAGTGGGCTCAGGTATAGCAAGGATTGTGAGGCTGGTGCAGGACCAGGCAGTCTTTGTTCTATTGTACATAGGGTCACTATGAGTTGGAGCTGACTCAATGACACCTAACAACAACAACAACAGAGAAGAGCCAGAAGGCAGACCTAGTGTTTCTTGAGTATGATATACACAAGTAAATGTGAAATTTACAATTTGCATTAAGCCCAAATTGTTTTTTAATATGCAAATTGTGTTGGAAAAAATTCATGTTTTCAAATCAAGTGTTGTAACAGAACTGAATACTTGAAAGAAGAAATTAATAATTTGAAGATTAATCAATTAGCATTAAATTAGAGCAAAGAAAGGATTTATTCAGGGTAATAGTCAACCAGTTGTGAAATCTGATGGAAAATTCCTGCCCCATAGCAGAGAGAGACTCTGGAGATCTCAGTATTCACGTTACTCAGATTCAAACAACTCTCTTCAGGAAATGTTTGATAGGTATTGCTAAAATGTTTTTCTGTAAATGTTTAATATGCTGGCATATCCTTGATGGAGGAAATATCATTGTCTAAGCTTCAATCAAATAAAATAATGGTTCTCCATGGGCCTAAGAGATATTTTATAATACTCTTAATATGTTAGTTTGATTAGTTTAACTTTCAAATTAGTCAGTCTTAAGGCTTTGCACCACATACAAACCATAGTTACACTTTGTTTTGTAAATTTATATGTAAATGGAAAAATAAGTAAAATAAGATTATATATCTATATTGTAAAAATTCATTCTTCTCTAAAACAATCTTCATTACAATCCTCTTTAACCCACATTATTGCTATCATCTCTAGACTTCTTTGGGAGCACTGGTAGCGTAGTGTCTAAGGCACTTGACTGCTAACCAGAAGGCTGGTGGTTCAAACCCACCAGCCACTCCTCAGAAGGAAGGTTGGGCAATCAACTTCCGTAGTGATACTGCCTCGGAAACCCAAGGAGGGGTCACTATGAGTTGGGTTCCACTCGACGGCACATAACATGTAGACTTCTTTATCACTCCCTAATAGCTTACTGAGGAAGGTTTTAGAATTTTATTCACATTCTTTGTTCTGGTTACCTAGCACCGCTCTGACAAGAATGTACCACAAATGGGATGGCTTGAACAAACAAGGGTTTATTCTCTTACAGTTCAGGAGGCTAGAAGTCCGAATTCAAAGTGCCAGCCTCTAGGGGCTGTGTGAAAGCCCCTTGACCTTGGGCTTTGGCTCTGCCTCTTGCTCCCAGCCCAATGAAGCTAGAGGCATCTCTTCACTCAGGCAGCTACTGGCTGCTGAGGCTAACAAGCCCAAGGTTGACAAATAAAATGGCACAGTCCTGATGTAATCAAACCACACACCAGGTCATTAATTCAAGTCCATTGTAAGTCCCAAGGTTGGAAAAGCATGGCAGGCTGCTGAACAACGACATGGCTACATGGAGGGTTCAAGCATGCCATAAGCTAGAGACCATTCCCCAGGCTGTTTCTTATATATGGGAAGCAGATGCCCAAAGGCAGCTATTCAGCTGCTCCCAGTAAATTCCACCATGGAATTGATTACCAGTCTCATCGTGGGAAATAATACTACATCCAGCTGCCCAGCCACTCAACCAGGCCTAGCCATGTTGACACACAAACTTAACCACCACATTCTTCATCTGCCCTAATTTCTATAATCATTATACAAGCATCAACATGGATAACTTACACAACAACCTAGTTAAAAAAAATTGTGGACTCTTCAAATCTAGTAACCTAAACTCTACTCTCAGGCTGTGCCATGGATCTTCACCTTAACAGGAATTTTACCACCTCATATGTATTAAACTTCAACACTACACTTTCTAACCACAACTTCTTATCCTCTCACTTCTCTCATACCTTCACTCCCACTTCACATAGTCATGTTGGCCAGCAATTATTTAGTCCTGTTTTCTCCCAGTTCAATCCTTTCTTAACCTCTCTTCCTTCCTAACCTGACCTAGATACCACTGGCGACCATTTCAGCCACGTTATTTGATTATATGCCACAATATGCCAAAAAAATTATAATATTAATTTCAAAAATGAAATTTTGTTTTGTTTCCCTCATTACTAAAGAAATATATATCCATTGGGGACATTTACAGAAAACAAAGAAAATTAAAATTACCCTTAATCATATTAGAAAGAAATACTCTGCATTAACCAACCCAAAATATATTTTGTTTATACATATTTATGCACATATTTTTATAAGATATAGGTTGCACTGTACACATTGACTTCTTAAAATCTTGTGGTATTTTAAAATTATTTTTTAAATAAATGTTTTAAAAAATTGTTAACTGTAAATAATAAAGTTTTTAAATTTTTCAAAAACCAGTATCATTTTTTAAAATGTCATATTATAAATATTATTAATACAGAAATTTAAATTGCTACTAGGATATAATTTATGTAACACAGAGTCCTTCTAAAATATAATGACCAAAACTCTTATAATCTTACATTAGTTCTTGATATCCTATATAATTTTAATTATATTATATTTGTTTTGATTACATAATTCTAAATGTAGAGATCTCTTTAGACTTGCTTATTATTACACTCATTTATTATTTGGAGGTCAGAATGTGACGGAATTTTAAAACACAAAAGTCTGTTTGTTCCAGTATTGCCATTTTCTTCAAATAGAACATATCATTGCAATTCTCTATATACTAATTTTCAAGGGTACATATTTTCTTTTCATTATTACTATGTTTCCATTTTAAAATGTACTTGATTCTCATTTTTCATTGTAGTTCTATAATATTGCCAGGAAAACTGAATTAGCAAACACTGAACTATCACTCCTAGAAGAAGTAAAGGTAGATTGCTACACACTCTTGTTATAACATTTTCTTCAACCAGTCCATATGCAACCTACTTTGTTACATTTATGTTTAAAGATACATTATTAAATATGTATTGTTGATTCATTAACATTGAACTCATGTCCAGTAGCATTATAACTCATGTCTGAATGCAACTTATCTAATGCACATATTTTCTCCTAAGTCACATCACAGCCTTCTTTCACCTAGGAACACTAGACAGCATTTCAGCACAGTTAGGGAAGTTTTTAGTTTTTTAATAGTTCCCCCCAAAAAACATGGCATTAAATATACTGCATAAAGAATATTTGTTTACAGTATGAGAACTGAAACAAGAAAATAGAACTCATTTTATTCCAAAGGAGGGAAATGACATTGGATATGCACAAGTTTTTGGCCTCTGTGCATACCCTCAAGTAATTAGAAAAATGCTGCAAATATTGACTTTGGGATTACAAATGCACTTTAGTGGGTAGACAAATTCACAAATACAGAATCTGCAGATAATGACTGACTATATACATTATTAGGAACTCTGATAAAGCCTAAGGCATTTGACTGCTAACCAGAAGGCTGGCAGTTCAAATCCACCAGCCACTACTCAGAAGGAAGGTTGGGCAATCTACTTCCATAGTGATACCACCTTGGAAATTCAAGGAGGGGTCTCTATGAGTAGGGTTCCACTCAAGGGCAGCGACTTGATAGACATTACTAGGAGCTTTGGTGGTGTAGTGCCTAAGGCATTTGACTGCTAACCACAAAGTTGGCGGTTCAAATACACAAGCCACTACTCAAAAGGAAGGTTGGACAATCCAACTCTGTAGTGATACCGCCTTGGAAACTCAAGGAGGAGTTGCTATGAGTACGGTTCCACTCGAGGACAGCGACTTGATATACATTACTAGGAGCTTTGGCATAGTGCCTAAGGCATTTGACTGCTAACCAGAAGGCTGGTGGGTTTGAACCACCAGCCACTCCTCAGCAGGAACATTGGGCAATCTACTTCTGTAGTGATACTGCCTCGGAAATCCAAGGAGGGGTCATTATGAGTCGGGTCCAACTCCACGGCAGTGAGTTTGGTATTTGGTTTATATACATTACTGTAAAAAAAAAAAAAAAAAGAAGTCTTCTTAATATAAGTTTTTCAAAGTTCCCTCCATACCTCATTTAAAACCAGTTGCACTCTGTTGTTGTTTGCCATCGAGTCGGCCCCGACTCATAGCGACCCCTCCTTGGGTTTCCGAGGCAGTATCACTACGGAAGTAGGAATGCCCAACCTTCCTTCTGAGGAGTGGCTGGTGGGTTTGAACCGCCAGCCTTCTGGTTAGCAGTCAAGTGCCTTAGCCACTATGCTACCAGAGCTCCCAGTTGCACACTAGTTGATTCCAACTCATAGCGACCCCTAGGTGTGTCAGAGTAGAACTGTGCTCCACAGGATTTCTAATGCTGGTTTTTTGGAAGTAGATCATTGAGGTGCCTTTGGGTTGAACTTGAACCTCCAACCTTTCAGTTAACAGCTGAGCATGTTTACTCTGTTCACACCACTCAACGATTCCCTACCTCATTCATTAAGGTAGATATAAATAAACAATAAATTAAGGAAACAATAGATTAAGGAAATAAACAATAGATTAAGGAAAGGGAGGAAGAAATCTAAAAAGCCAGCTTACTTTTCAAGAGTTGAAACTTTAAATGGCAGAATATTTTCACACATCAAGTTTTTTGCTTTTATGTACAAGAGAACGCTAGGACAGGAGAATTTATTTTGGAAAAGAAATGATATGTAGAAGATCAACATATGAAACATATACAATGGTGTTGGTTACCAAGGGTGGGAGAGGAGGGTAGGAGACACTGCAAAAAATAAAATAAATAAATAAAAATAAAAACATAAAGTGGGCTGCTCAAGTTAAAGCCTGAGTAAGCAGGTCCCACACTGCCCTGGTTGGCACCTACCTTGTCTTAGTAGCACAATCACAGACCCTCAAGTGCTCTGGGAACATGGTACTAAACAAAAAAATATGATTGAAAATTATCAGTGACATCAGAGACAGACAAGCTTTAGAAACTATTAACGAATGTGAACATGTATTATGTATAATTGCTCTGTTTCAGGTATCAATAAAAAGGTTTTTTCAAATTTTGTTTTCATGCACATACCAAACCCACTGCCATTGAGTTGATTCTGACTCATAGCAACCCCCACTGTGTTTCCAAGGCTGTAATTCTTTATGGAAGTAGATTGCCTCATCTTCCTCCCACAGAACAGCTGGTAAATTTGAACAGCCAACCTTATGGTTATCAGCCAAATGTCTTGCCCACTACACCACCACATAGATGTGTGTTATTCCTATATTTTTTTGGAAAGAACTTAACTTCTGCAAAATTTTTGAGTAGACTTATTTGTCCAGCAATAAATAAATATCTAAAAATCTGCATAATTTTAATTTTTTAGCACTTACTTTCACTCTCAAATATTACCAGGTTTGGGCATTAAATTTACATTTTATGTTAAGGAAGTTGAAGTGGCTGACACCTTCAATTGACTCTTTTCTGTAAGCCGTAATATTATTGAGAAAACACTCTCCATAAGGGAGCTGAGGTCACCAAAAAGTTCAGCGTAAGAGCAAATTCTACTAAATGGAGAATACTGTAAATTCTGTTTTTCAAAATAAAATGTTATGTTAGTCCCTGTATTTATTTTCTAGGGCTGCTGTAACAAAATATGTACCAGAAACTATGTAGTTAAAATGACAGAAATGTATTCTCTCCTAGTTCTGGAAGTGAGAAGTCCAAATCCAGTGTGTTGGCAGGGGTATACTCTCTGAAGACTATAGGGGAAGATCCTTCCTTGTTTTTTCCAGTTTCTGGAAGTCACAGGTGTTCCTTGACTTGTTGGTATCATAATTCTAATCTCTGCCTCATCTTCACATGGCTGTCTTCTGTGTGTGCCTGTGTCTCTGTTTCTTCCCTTTTTATAGCGACATCACTCATACTGGATTAAGATATACTCTTCTCTAGTATGACATCATGTTAACTGATAACATCTCAAAAAGCCCTATTTCCAAACAAAGTCACATGCACAGATATGAGGGGTTTGGACTTCAACATATCTTTCTGGGGCAACAATTCAATCAATAACAGTTCTGATTTTCTGAAAACAAAATGCCAAGACAGGATTAGAAAACACCTGTGAGAGAAAATGGAGTGGGATCTGGAAAAGGCTGGGAGAGGGGAGAGCTGTCAGACTTCACTGGAGAGATGAGAGGAAGGAAGAGTAGAAAAGTCCTAGGCTATGGCTGGAGGCCTATGAGGCACATTCTCATAGCCACCACAAATGTGTGAATATTTCAGCCCAAATATTTCCACAAACACTCTTTTCCACCATTCAGAGTACCTTTCTTGTATAATTATCAAATAAGTTGTCTATGATTCTTCTCAATATTTCACCAAATTTAGAGGGCTGCAAAACTGTAGCCTTGTAAATTGTATTCAATCCATACAATATATATTTATCTAGTTTTGAAAGTTCCTACAAGCTGAGGTTTTACAAAGTGGAATTAGAGAATTAGAGAATTAAAGCTAATACACTTATCTGTCCTTATTTAATTTGTTCAGCACTATGTTTGTTTGTGAAGATAAATCTGAACATATTCCATTGGGCATGGTTTGTTTCCAAAAATTGCAATTTTAAAAAAGCTTCAAAGATTGGAGGTTTTTGGCACTACATTCACTGAATATTTTCATAAAACATTTCTAACTGATTTTGAATAAATGGAAGAAAAATTCAGAAGACCTGTTGCATACCATTATGGTTCATTTAGTTTAATTTACAAAATAGTTCTTCAAAGCCTCAAGCATTTTGAAGTCTGTTTGGTGATGGATAGTAGTGGAAAGTGCTTACTGTCACAGTAAAGTATGTTTATAATTCAACACGGCTTTATCAGAAACATTTTGCAAGTCAGTTGCCCAGTGTATGTATGTCTATGTTTTTACAACCACAGGTTCTGTTAAGACTGGTAAACACAGCCAGTGAAAACCCTATATAGCACAAAGGTCCAATCCATAACCAATCATGGGGAGGGCACAGGACCAGCAATGTTCTGTTCTTTGTGCATGGATTCACCACTGGGGGCCCGACTTGATGGCAGCTGATAACAACAACAGAGCAACAATCTGGGTGTGGGGCCACCCAGCTAGGGTACCCTCACCAAAAAAAAAAAAAAAAGACTGGTAACATTAGATCTTTGTTACCAGTCCACGTTTTGCTTGGATACAATTATACATCATGTGTGTTTCACAACCAATTCCAAGTACAATTCTGCTCCAAGATTTCTTAATTTAGTAAAAACATTGTTATTACCACAAGGCTCTGCATAAAACATAAAATCTGTTTTTATGTTGTCATCATAAAATCCTATAATTTTATCTTTAACAGGCAACTCTATTATTGACGTTATAATAACATTCATACAAAAAAAAAAAAAAAACCCAAACTCACGGCCGTGGAGTCGGATCCGACTCATCGTGACCCCTCCTTGGTTTCCAAGGCAGTATCACGATGGAAGTCGATTGCCCCAACATTCATCCTATCAGGTATTTCACCTTTGATGTAATAAATTTCCAAGAGCTTTACTTTTATTTCACCATTGGAATTAATTTAATGGATTTTATATTTGAACCATTTGATGATGTCAGTATAAAACTGGCAACATTTACCTGTTTGTGGAGTTCTGCTACCACAGCCAATAAAGTTACATTCTTTCAGTTTCTTAGACATCTGTCTCTAATACCATGCCTCTGTCTGATAAAGTGAAATATTACTTGATTTTTCATGTCTGCACAGGAAAACTTAGAATTTACAAAAATTAGCACGAACTTATTTTAGAAAAAAATGTTTTTATCTAAATGAAAATATCATCTTTTCAGAGTGATATATAAAAACTGATTCTGAAAGTGCATGTGTTAAAGCACCATCTTTGGACACAGTTTCCTTCAAATTACTAATAATTTTTGAAATAGATATTGCTGCTTCGTCAGCAGATTTCTGTCTTCTGGTTTTAAATGACCAGACATGGCCCATGTGAGTTGTAAGATCAACATTCTATGCAGAATATATGCTGTTCATCAATTTCTTTGAGAAATAGAATTTCCTTACCTGAGTTTTTATTAAATAAAGCATGCACTTTATTTAGATCATGAATGCCAGAGGAATGTATTGGAAAATACAACACTGTTAATCAAATAATAAAACATCATATGGTACAATATAAATGACAAAACAATTTTATAAGAGCATTCAGTATATTCTATAAGCTCTAGAACAGGACTGGTCAGCCTCTACTTTCTGCACACACTTCACACACCCAGCCAATAATTTCTCAGGTTTCTTACTGACCCTGCATACTAGTGGTATGGCAGCTTGGAGTGTATTGCAAGTTGTCACACAAGTCACATCATAAATGGCTGGAGCACCAACTGCTGGGGAGGGGTATCATCATTGAATACTTCTACCACTGTCTGAGACCAGAAGGAGTTACTTATTTCCAGGCTACAGGTAAAAAGATTTAAGCACATGTTAAAACGAAAACATTTTTTCACTGAACACGCATCTTTATTTTATCAGGAAGCACAATTATGCTGTTTTGAAAGGAAAGTATTTCTGTGTTGTACCTAGAAAGGGCTAAGACAAGGGTTACTTCCAGTCATCCTTCAGATTTAACCATGTGTTAAAGTGAGAAATCTGTTAACCGCACATTATCTCATATACAACAAGAGGAGACCACGGCAGTAGTTGGAAGTAAAAAAGTGGAGGTCTACTGTCACAGGCCAGATTTCCTATGAAGCAGAAGTAGAGATGGAGGTTGATGAACAAGAAATATTTAGGAGAGTGTTATGGGGATCAAAATATGTAGTATAGGGGTAAAGGAAGCAGGTCTGAACAGAAAGAGAAGCTGAGCAGCAATGAGGTCACAAGGGCCTCGGTTGACCCTATGGGGAGCTCTGGAGCTGGGATAGCTCTTCAGATTGACTCAAGTGGAAGACAGGGGACCAGGCCTTTGTGCTCTCATATATATTGAGTCATTGGCTTAAACTAGGTAAGTGAAATGTGGAGAGAGAGGAAAATACTAGGCTTCTTCGAAAGTTGAGTGTTGGTGAAACTGGGAAACTGATGGATTAGCCAGCCTATTACCCCTCCTTCTCCTATAAAAATCAGTCCATGTAAATCTAGTAATTCATGTCTGGGCCTAACAAACCTGATAAGGAGGGTTCTAGGGTTCATTCTCATTGCAGTCATAGGATATTACCACTAGAACGGGCCTTAAAGTCATCTGCCCCAGCTACTTTATTTGGTAAATGGTGGAGAGGATGGAGAAGATTCTCTGAGTCAGCAGAGGAAAAACTTAGATAAAAAGGAGTTAAGTTGATAGTCTAACACTGAACAATTTGTGGTTTCAGAGTCATAATGGAAC
>NW_006922443.1:353888-354546 GCF_000298275.1 Orycteropus afer afer
AGAGCTCCTGTGGGTAGGTGTACCTTTATGAAATGACAATGCTCTTTGAAGAATCAGAAACCCATAAAATTATCTAATAATTGTCATAATTTGGTTATATCAATGTGTCTGTAATTTAACATGACAAAAAACAGGCATAAAAAATAATTAGTGAAGTAATTATTTTGGATGGCAATAAAGAAGATTTGTATTTAATGATCAGATATCTAAGTAAGATGAGACAGAAGTTTTTCTAAGTCCAGGGAAAAAAATCTGGGAAAAACAAGTAAAGTCTTGTCTGGTGAAATATTTTCAAAAAGAGAATTGCTCCTCTTTTAGGCGGAGCCAATGCACCCAACATTCTTAGACTAACAATATTTTCTCACCTTAAATTCTTTATAACACATATATTACATTAAATTATTTGCTCAATATTTTATTATTCAAAAAGAAAATCAAGACTACAAATAGAGGTAATTTAGAGAGTAACAAGAACATGTTATATTAAAAATCATGAACTGAAGCCAAAGTGAGTATGAACCTAAGAAAACCGGAAGCTGGGAAAAATGAAATGGAGTGTGAGCTGAAATGGACTGGTATTGGCCATTCTAAATCAGACAGTTATATGGTCTACTATGCTGGGAATAACAAACTGAAGAGTAATAGCATTGCATTCATC
>NW_006922443.1:355026-357417 GCF_000298275.1 Orycteropus afer afer
ATAGACCATCAATTGCTTATATGCAAGTGTAAGTTTAAGCTGAGGAAAATTAAATCAAGTCCATGAGAGCCAAAATACGACCTTGATTACATCCCACCTGAATTTAGAGACCATGTGAAGAAAAAGTATGATGCACTGAACACCAATGACCGAAGACCAGAGGAGTTGTGGATGATATAAAGAACATCATATATGAAGAAGTCAAATGGTAATTAAAAATAACAGGAAAGGAAGAAAAGACCAAAACGAGTGTCAGAAGAGACTCTCAACCTTGCTCTTGAATGGAACATAGCTAAAGCCAATGGAAAAAATGAGGACATAAACGAGCTGAACAGAAGATTTCAAAGGGCAGCTTGGGAAGACAAAATAAAGCATTATAATGGAATCTGCAAAGACCTAGAGTTAGAAAACTAAAAGGGATGAACATGATTGCCATTTCTCAAGCTGAAAGAACTGAAGAAAAAAATTCAAATCTCGAGTTGCGATTTTGAAAGATTCTAGCTCTGGTGGCATAGTGCCTAAGGCATTTGACTGCTAACCAGAAGGCTGTGGGGTTCAAACCCCAGCCACTCCTCGGAAGGAAGGCTGGGCAATCTACTTCCATAGTGATACCACCTTGGAAACTCAAGGAGGGGTCATTATGAGTCGGGTCCGACTCAACAACAGTATGCTTGTTTTTTGTGCATTGTCAAAATATTGAACAATGCAGGAAGCATCACTCAACCCAGGGTGACACACCCACATACTCTACAGAAATACATCCCTTGGAGCAATAGACCACGGGGCACCAGAGGGGCAACACTCACAGGGAGGGGCACAGGAAGAGGGTTACTGGGCAGGGAGGGAAGGAGACTGGGTTAGAAGATGGGCATGGTAAATGGTGAATGAAACTAAATGTACACATAACGTTGAATGTAAAACAAACTTAAATAAGTAAATAAAAAGAAAATAGAAGAAATACACAGAGTCACTGTACCAAAAAGAACTGCAATACACATATAACACAACCTTGCTGAAAGTGAAGATGATTTGAAGCACTTATTGATGAAGAACAAAGACTACAATCTTCAGTATGGATTACACCTTAACATAAAGAAAACAAAAATGCTCAAAACTGCACCAGTAACATCACATTCAATGGAGAAAAGATTGAGGTTGTCAGGGATATCATTTTACTTTTGTCCACAAACAACACCCAAAGGAAGCTGCAGCCAAGAAATCAGATGTTGTATGGCACTAGGCAAATCTGCTGCAAGGGACCTCTTTAAAGTGTTAAAGAGCAAAGAGTCACTGTGAAGACTAAGGTTTGCCTGACCCAAGCTGTGGTATTTTCAGTAGCCTCATATGCATGTGGAAAATGAACAATGAATAAAGAAAACCAAGGAAGAGTTGTTAACTTTGAATTGTGTGTTGGTGAAATAATACTGAACATACCCTGAATGCCAGAAGAACGAACAAATCTGTCCTCAAAGATGTGCAGCCGGGATGCTCCTTGGGAGCAAGAATGGCCAAACTTCATCTCACCAACTTTGGTCATGATGTCAGAAGGGATTATTCCCTGGAGAAGGATTTTATGCTTGGGAAAGTGGAGTGAGAACATAAATGGGGAAGATCCTCAATGAGATGGATTGACACAGTGGCCGCAACAATGGCTCAAGCATGGCAAAGATTGTGAGGATGGCACAGGACTGCACTGTGTCTCATTCCGTTGTACACAAGGTCGACATGAGTCAGAGTCAACTTGATAGCACCTAATGACAACGAGAAGCCTAACTGATACTCAAAGAAAAAGGTATAACCTTAAGTATTTTTATTATTATTAAACTGAACTAAAAAAGATAATAAAGAAAATAAGCAATCGAGAAGTTATTAAAAAAAACAACTAAGGAAAATAGATAAGAGGAATAATATTGATAAAAGTAGAAGTCAAAATATTAGTGAAAGAAAATAGGATTTCTTTATGCTCCAATCCTGTTTGTGTGGCTGCTTCCTGATCATATGCAATTACTGCACCCCCCACCCCACCCTACCCCCAGGCAGAAGTTCATGAAAGCCTCAGGCTGACCTTTGGTTATACCACCCACAGCAGGAGCAGAGGAGCCAGGCAATACTGCCCTGCTTTGAGAGTTAAGGTTGATTGGCTGCTGGACAGTGAATGAAGCCAGGAACAGGGGAAATAGTAGGCCCAGGAGGAATCACTGGGTTGGGATGTGTCCTGAAACTCCACGCTCACTTACTCTTAGGGTTTGGGGTCTTTAAAACCATTAAAACCAAACCAAACTCACTGCTGTCAAGTCAGTTCTTACTCAGAGCGACCCCTCCTTGGGTTTCGGAGGCAGTATCTCTATGGAAGTAGATCGCCCAGTCTTCCTTCCAAGGAGTGGCTAGTGG
>NW_006922443.1:357597-359546 GCF_000298275.1 Orycteropus afer afer
ATAGAACTACTGATCATTTTCATTCATAGTACTTTGATGATAGAGGCTAATTTTATGATCAACAAAAGTCATAAATGTTTAAAAGTAAATGTTTACGTGACTACTTACCAAAAAGAACCTGTGTAATATAATTATGTTCATAAATATCAGTTTCTGTTAATATACAGTGTAAAATAGTGTCAAGGCATAATATAGTACTGTTCTCCCTATGTTAAGCAGCCCTAGATTTGCTATTAATTGGAAACTTGCTTACATTACCTCTGGCTATAGAAATAGAAGCCTCCATTGGAGCTTGCCTACCTCCATCTATTACCCTTTAATTTCCAAATTTTGGGCCTGTCAATCATGAAAGTTACCTGAGAACAGCCAACAATCAACATTATGTACAATATTAAGTTATCTGGCCTTCAACTATTTTTAAGTGCATGTTGTTGTTAGTTCCAACTCATAGCAACCCTATGTACAACAGAACAAAACACTAATTAAGCCTGCACAATCCTCAAAATCATTGCCATGCTTGAGCCCATCGTCATAGCCATTGTGTTAATCCATCTCGTTGAAGGACTTCCTCTTTTGTTGAACATCTACCTTACCATGCATGATATTCTTCTTTAGGGATTAAATGACAAGTACGACAGATGAAGTCTGGCCATCCACACTACTAAGGAGCATTCTGGCTATATTTCCTCCAAGACAGATTTGTCCATGTCTTTGTTCATAGCAGTCCGTGGTATTCAATATTATTTGCCAACACCACAATTCAAATGCATCAATTTTTCTTTGGTCTTCTTGATTCATTATCCAGGTCTCATATGCATATGAGGCTATTTAAAATACTATGGCTTGGGTCAGATGCACCTTAGTCTTCAAAGTGACAATCGTTGCCCTTTAACACTTTAAAGAGGTCTTCAGCAGCATATTTGCCCAGTACAAACAGTGCAATACTATGGGAACTCTGGTGGCATAGTGCCTAAGCCATTTGATTGCTAACCAGAAGGCTGGCAGTTCAAACCCACCAGCCACTCCTTGGAAGGAAGACTAGGCAATCTACTTCCGCAGTGATACCACCTTGGAAACCCAAGGAGGGGTCACTATGAGTCAGACCCGATTCGACGGCATTGAGTTTGGTTTTGGTTTTTTTTTGGAATGTATCATTTGATTTCTTGACTGCTGTTTCTATGGACATTGATTGTGGATCCAAATAAAATGAAACCATTTAAATACATAGGCTTTGGAAATTGCTAGGCTTTTTGTTTGTTTTTATTTTTAATAACCAAAGACTTTTTTTACACTAACTTCTGGGTTTATGTCTATGTTCTGCATAGGTGAGACCATCATCACTTATGTAAGAAGAGTTCTTTCTTTTTCTTATAAATCAATTGTAAAACCCAAATATGACTTAATCAAAGGGAGACCTATGATTACAGAGTGAAAATTTAAACCACATATTTCCTTTTGACTTAATGGATTCTAAATTCCCTCTTCATGATACAGTGCTAAAATTGAAGAGTCATATATTAAAAATAGAATGGAGTGGTAAAATGATTCAAATAATGGAGTAATGCTTTTAAAGACTTTTTAACATTGAAAATCAACTGTGTCATACTGACACAGGAAGACAGAGACTATATGTACATAAAAAAATGTTCTAAGTCCCAAAGTAATTCTTCACAACTGCCAATATTTATAACTTACTCAGCTTCATTGCAAAAAAAAAAAAAATTACTTCAAAAACGTTGTCTCTGCTAGTTACAGAACTGCCTCAGCTGAATTAGTAATGAATATCTAAACTTTTACTTTCAGGGCATGTCAGGGAATAAGGATAATATAGAAGATACTTCCATAAAAAGAAGTTGTAGTGTTTTTGTAAAACTCTAGACAAAAACATTGCTTAGTGTTCTTTAAAAGGGTAAAATTGATTATGTGTAAATTATATCTGGAAAAAAAAA
>NW_006922443.1:359725-362553 GCF_000298275.1 Orycteropus afer afer
CCTTAGATATTCCGCTTTCATACATCAGCTCTCAACTGACCATTGGTTAAATGTTACATCCCAATCAATTCAAACTGGAATTCTGTAAACTACTGATGCCTCATGTTATTGACTAAAGAAAAACTTTTTGTTATAAAACATGGAAGTGATATAAGTTACCTTACACTGGGGAGGGGGGGGGCGAGGAAACTATGAATCTTACTTATATAGTTACCTGGGTGTAAATCTATGTGATTTACACACAGAGAAGTGAAGTCTGGATTTTAAAGTATTTCTGATGATAGTTTCTGCCTTAGATATGTTCCTCTGAAAGAGCCATTCATAGCTCAACAGAAGTTGTTGTTGTTAGGTGCTGTCAAGTCATCTCTAACTCATAGAGACCCTATGCACAGCAGAATGAAACACTGCCCTGTCCGGCTCCAGCTCTGCGATCCCTGCTATACTTGAGCCCATCTCCACAGTCATTGTGTCAATCCATCTCATTGAGGGCCTTCCCCTCTTTCGTCAAAGCTCCACCTTACCAAGCATGACATCCTTCTCCAAGGAATAGTCCCTTCTGATAATATGACCAAAGTAGGTGAGACAAACTCTGGCCATACTCGTTTCCAAGGAGCATTCCAGCTGCATTTCCTCCAGGACAGATTTCTTAGCTCTTTTAACAGTCCACGGTATTTTCAGCATTCTTTGCTGAAAGCATCAGTTCTTCGGTCTTCCTTATTCATTGCATATGAGGCGATTGAAAATATCATGGCTTGTGTCAGGCACACTTTAGTCCTCGGGTAGACATCTTTGTTCCTCAGCACTTGAAAGAGGTCCTTTGCAGCCAACTTCCCCAGTGCTATTCATTGTGTGATGTTCTGACTGCTGCCTCCATTGACATCGATTGTAGAAGCAAGCAATGTGAATTCTTCCACAACTTCAATCTTTTCTCCATTTATTGTGTCACTGCCTATAGGTCCAGTTGTGAAGACTTTTGTTTTCTTTATATTGAGATGTAATCAATATTCTTCAATATTCATCAATAAGTGCTTCAAGTCTTCTTCACTTTCAGCAAGCAAGGTTGTACCATCTGCATATTGCAGGTTGTTAATGAGTCTTCCTCCAATCCTGACGCCATGTTCTTCTTCATATAGTCCAGGTTCTCAGATTATTTGCTCAGCATACAGATTGAATAAGTATGGTGAAAGGATACAACCATGACACACTCTTTTCTTGCTTTTAAACCATTCACTATCCCCTTGTTCTGTTCAAAAGACAGCCTCCTGGTCTATGAATAGGTTCCTCATGAGTATAATCAAGTGTTCTGGAATTCCCATTCTTCTCCATGTTACCCATAATTTGTTATGATCCACACAAACAATTCTTTTGCGTAGTCAATAAAACATAAGTGAACAACTTTCTGGTATTCTTTGCTTTGAGTCAAGATCATTTGACATTAGCAATGATATCCCTCATTCCATGTCCTCTTCTGAATCCAGCTTGTACCTCTGAAAGTTCTGTCAATATACTGCAGCAACCATTTTTGAATTATCTTCATTAAAATTTTACTTGCATGTGATAGTAATGATATTGTTCAATAATTTCCACATTCTGTGGGATCACCTTTCTTTGGAATGGGTACAAATATGGATCTATTCATACAGTTGGCCAGGTAGCTGTCTTCCAAATTCTTGGCATAACTGAGTGAGTGCTTCCACTGGGGCATCCGATTGTTGAAACATCTCAATGGGTATTCCATCAATTCCTGCATCCTTGCTCTTCGCCAATTCCTTCAGTGCAGTTTCAACTTCTCCCTTCAATACCACTGGTTCTTGATCATATGCCAACCCCTGAATTGGATGAAGATTGACCAGTTCTTTTAGGTATAGTGACTCTGTGTATTCCTTCCATCTTCTTTTGATGTTTCCTGTATCATTCAATATTTTGCCCATAGAATCTTTCAATATTGCAACTCGAGGCTTAAATTTTTTCCTCAGTTCTTTTAGCTTGAGAAATGCAGAGCGTGTTCTTCCCTTTTGCTTTTCTAACTCCAGGTCTTTACACATTTCATTATAGTAATTGCCTTTGTCTGTTCAAGCTGCTCTTTGAAATCTTCTGTTCAGCTCTTTTATCTTGTCATTTCTTCCATTTGCTTTAGCCACCCTCCAACTCAAGAGCAAGTTTCAGAGTCTCTTCTGTTATCCATTTTGGTCTTTTCTCCTTTTGTCTTTTTAATGACCCTTACTTTCTTCATGGATGATGTTCTTGATGTCATCCTACAGTTCTTCAGGTTTTCAGTCACTGGTGTTCAGTGCATCAAATCTATTCTTTAGATGGTCTCTAAATTCAGGCGGGATATATTCAAGGTCATATTTTGGCTCTCTTGGACTTGTTGTAATGTCTTCAACTTCAAGTTGAACTTGCATATGAGCAGTTGATGGTCGGTTCCACAATCAGCTCCTGGCCTTGTTCTGGCTGAAGATAGTGAGTTTTTCATCACTTATTGCCACAGATGTAGTCAGTCTGATTCCTGTGTACTCCATCAGGTGAAGTTTAAGTGTATAGCTACTGTTTGTGTTGCTGAAAAAAAGTATTTGCAATGAATACGTCATTGGTCTTGCAAAATTCTATCATGTGATCTCCAGTATTATTTCTGTCACTAAGGCCAAATTTTCCAACTACCAGTAATTCATCTTTGTTTTCAACTTTTTCATTCCAGTCACCAGTGATAATTAACATACCTTGATTGCACATCTGGTCACTTTCAGACTGCAGAAGTTGATAAAAGTCTTCAATTTCCTCATCTTTGGCTTTGGTGGTTGGTGCATAAATTTGAATAATAGTCGTAT
>NW_006922443.1:364293-367508 GCF_000298275.1 Orycteropus afer afer
AAGGCAAATCCATATCCAGAACAAATATCTATTCCAGTAAGAACAAAACACTGTCCTTTCCATGATGGAAGTGGTCCAATGTAATCAACCTGCCACCAGGTTGCTGGCTGATCACCCCAAGGAATGGTTCCATATCATGGACTCGAATCTGCTGGCAGATTGGGCACTCAAGCAGTGGAGGTAGCCCAATGAGCTTTAATAAGTGGAAATCCATGTTGCTGAGCCCATGCATAATCTCCATCCCTGTCACCATGGCCACTTTGTTCATGAGCCCATTGAGCAATGACAGGGGTAGCTGGGGAAAAAGATGGCTGGTTTCCACTGAACATGTCATCCTATCCACTTGATTGTTAAAGTCCTCCCCTGCCCAGGTCACCTTTTGGTGCACATTCACATGAAACACAAATATCTTTACTCCTTTGGGCCAGAAAGGTCTATCCACATACCTGTTCCCCATACATCATTATCACCAATTTTCCAATCATGCTCCTTCCAAGTCCCAGACCATCCAGCCAACCCATTAGCCACAGCCCATAAATCTGTATATAATCACACATCTGGCCATTCTTACTCCATGAAAAGTGAACAGCTATATGCATGGCTCGAAGTTCTGCCAATTGGGAGGATTCCCTTCACCACTGTCTTTCAAGGAAATCCCATAAAGGGGCTGCAATGCTGCTGCTGTCCACTTTCGAGTGGTGCCTGCATATCGCACAGAACCATCTGTAAACCAGGAACAAGTTTTCTCTTCCTTGTCAACTTGTCATAAGGAACTCCCCATGAGGCCATAGGTGCAGACTGGGAGAGGGAAAGTAATGTGACTCCAATGGAAACCATAGACATTTGGGCCACTTCATCATGCAACTTACTTGTGCCTTCAGATCCTGCTTGAGCCTGATCTCTGATATACCACTTCCATTTAATGATGGAGTGCTGCTGTGCATGTCCAGCTTTATGATTCTGTGGGTCAGACAACACCCAGTTCATGATGGGCAGCTGGGAAACTTATGCCTCATGGTGACTTGGTGGTCCATGGTTAGGTAGTCAGTCTCTATTAAAGCCCAGTAATAAGCTAAAAGCTGTTTCTCAAAAGGGCAGTAGTTATCTGCAGAGGATGGCAGAGCTTTGCTCCAAAATCCCAAGGTTCTGAGTTGTGATTCACCAATAAGGACCTGCCAAAGATTCCAAACAGCATCTCTATCTACTACAGATACTTCAAGCACCATTGGATCAGCCAGAATATATGGGCCAAGTGGCAGAGCAGTGCCTGCATGACAGCCTGAACCTGTTGTAGAGCCTTCTGTTGTTCTGGGCGCCACTCAAAACTAGCAGGTTTCTCAGTCACTTGATAAATAGGCTGCGGCAACACACCCAAATGGGGGGTATGTTGCCTCCAAAATCAAAAGAGGCCCACCAGACATTGTGCCTCCTTTTTAGTTGTGGGGGAAGCCACATACAATAACTTATCTTTCACTTTAGTAGAAATATCTTAACATGCCCCACACCATTGGACCCCTAGAAATTTCACTGAGGTGGAAGGTGCCTGAATTTTTGTTGGGTTAATTTCCCAACCTCTAGCATGCGTATGTCTCACCAATAAGTCTAAAGTCATCTACACTTCTTCCTTCCTAGGTCCAATCAGCATAATGTCATCAATATAATGGATCAGTGTGATGTCTTGTGGAAGGGAAAGATGATCAAGATCCTATGGACTATATTATGACATCATAGAGCTGGAGGGTTGATATACCTCTGAGGAAGCATTGTGAAAGTATACTGTTGGCCTTGCCAGCTGAAGGCAAACTGCTTCTGATGGTCCTTTGAAATTGGTATTGAGAAAAAGGTGTTGGCCAGATTAATAGCTGCATACCAAGTACCAGGAGATGTACTAATTTACTCAAGCAATGAAACCACATCAGGAATAGCAGCTGCAATTGGAGTCACCACCTGATTAAGTTTACGATAATCTACTGTCATTCTCCAAGATCTAGCTGTTTTTTGCACAGGCCAAATAGGTGAATTAAATGAGGATGTGGTGGTAATCACCACCCCTGCATCCTTCAAGTCCTTGATGGTGGCAGTAATTTCTGCAACCCCTCCAGGTATGCAGTATTGCTTTCGATTTACTATTTTTGTAGGTAGAGGCAGTGCTAATGGTTTCCACTTAGCTTTGCCTACCATAATAGCCCTTACTCCACATGTCAGGGACCCAATGTGGGAATTCTGCCAACTTCTCAGTATATCTATTCCAATTATGCATTCTGGAACTGGAGAAATCACTAGGATGGGTTCAGGGACCCACTGTAAGACACATCTTAGCTAAGACTCCATCAATAACTTGACCTCCAAATGCCCCCACTCTGACTGGTGGACCACAATGACATTTTGAGTCTCCTGAAACTAGTGTTAGTTCAGAAACAGTGTCCAGTAATCCCCAAAAAGTCTGATTATTTCCTTTTCCCCAATGAATAGTCACTCTTGTAAAAGGCCTCGGATCCTTTTGAGGAAGGCTGGGAGAAAGATTGACATTATAGATTTTTGGCAATGTAGTAGGGTCCTTCCTCAAAGGGACCTGGCCTCCCCTTCATTCAAGGGGTTGTGAGTCTGTAAACTGACTCAAGTCTGGGAATTGATTGAGAGGCTGTGACTCTGTATTCTGGTGATTCAATCTAGGTTGCTGTTCATGTGACCTAGAATTCTTCTGTCTATACAGATCAAGTAAATATTTAGTAGGCTTGCCATGTATTTCACTACGAGAAACACCATGAGCAAGTAGCCAATGCCATAATTCCACATGAGTCAGACTATTCTGATTATTGTTCCGACTCTGCTGTCTATTGTGGTAACCATGCCCACCTTGCTTTTGTCGATTAACTGCTGTCACTTGGCCCCAACTACCACAAGGTCCAATCAGCCCCATCACAGTTAAGTGTCTTAGTTCAATTAGGGAAGTTCCCACTGTCAAATCTGGTTTACATAAAATAGCAATCACAGCAGTCTTCAAGGATGCTGAATCTCCCTTCACAAATTCATTCCTCATGGTACTGGTGAAAGGCGTGTCTTCTGGACTCTCCATTTCTGGCTCTAGGGGTCTAATCTGATAAATCCATTCTAACAGGCCAATTTCCCTAAGCCTCTGGAGACCTTCTTCTACATTATACCAAGGCAGGACTGGTACTTCAGCTTGATTTAAGATAGACCACCACATAATCCAT
>NW_006922443.1:368313-368848 GCF_000298275.1 Orycteropus afer afer
GGCTTGCTTGGATGTAAGTTTAGTTACAGGTCTAGCAGCAACAGTGGGTGGTTGGCCTCTGCCTCAGACAATGACCCAGCAGGAACAGTTGGGTTAATCCCATCAAACCAAGGTGCAGGGGATAATGGTTTTACAGTAATTCCTTCAAATGGGAGGGATTCAACAGTATTTACAGGCTCCATATCCTGATCTTCCTGGCTATCTGCCTGTATGTCCCCATTCCAGGTTTCAGGATCCCATTTTTTCCCAATCAATGACCTTACTTTAACTTCAGACACCATTCTGTGTTGGTCATTTAATTGGCATTGTAATTTAGCCACCCTTACAATAAAACTCTGGGTTTGGTTTTTGGCAATATCAGCTCTGTTACTTTCAGAGCACAACTGGAAACACTGAGATCTTTTATGCCGCTCTGAGATCTTTTATGCCGCGCTTAAGCTGTGACTCAGCAGCCCTGAGTTCATCTCGCTCTTTCACCACCTTTTCTAGTGTAAATAGGACCAACCAACCAGCTTCCTTATACTCCTCATGCTGA
>NW_006922443.1:370468-371078 GCF_000298275.1 Orycteropus afer afer
GTTGCACAGCCTCAAGCCTCACAGCAACACGCAAACCACCACAGTATGACAAAAGACATACAGGTTTGTCTCCCTTAGCTGTTTGAAAACTCTCCACCTTCCCCTTGCCTGGATCCCTGCCACTTCTCACTCTCTCTCATCCCCCTGGCTCAGCTTTCCTTTCCCCTGCTTCCTGTCTCTTGGGGGTGGGGGGGTCCTGGGTCCCTCCCCTCTCTGGATTCCTGCCACTGTTGCTTGCTCTGTCTCTTCCCCCTGGCTTGGCTTTCATTTCCCCCGCTTTCCTGCCCCTTGGGGGTGGGTCCTGGGTCCCTCTCCTTATCTGGATCCCTGCCACTGCTGCTTGCTCAACCAGAGTGACAAATAAAAATCTCTTAGTTGTCCTTGGGTCCTCTTCATCAAAAAGCATCTATTTCCTAGCCCAGATGATTTCACTGGAGAATTCTACAAAATATTCAGAAAACAGCTAACACTGATTCTCTGAAAGCTATTCTAGAATATAGAAAATTATTCAAATTCATTCTATGAAACAAGCATAACCCTGATGCCAAAGCCAGGCAAAAACACCACTATAAAAGAAAATTATAGTCCAAAATTCCCCATCTATATAGTT
>NW_006922443.1:372233-382058 GCF_000298275.1 Orycteropus afer afer
CTTCCCATTTGTGGTATATACTTGTCAGAGCAACAGGAGGTAAACAGAACAGGGTATATACACAAAACTAAGAGTCAACATTATTCTTAATGGAGAGAGATTGAAAGCATTATCTGGTTCCCCACCCCAAGGACAGGAACAATACAAAGATGTCCTTTATTGACACTTCTATTCAACACAGTATTGGAAATCCAATACAGAGTAACAAGGCTAGAAAGGGAAAAGGCATCCAAAATGGTAAGGAAGAAGTAAAACTATTCCCATTTTCAAATGATATCATCCTGTTGTTGTTGTTAGGTGCCATTGAGTTGGCTCTGACTCACAGTGACCCTATGTACAACTGAACAAAACATTGCCCAGTCCTGTGCCACCCTCACAATCTTTGCTATACCTGAGCCCATCATTGTAGCCACTGTGTCAGTCCATCTCATTGAGGGCCTTCCCCTTTTTCGCTGATCCTCCACGTTATTAAGCATGATATCCTTTTCCAGGGAGTGGTCCCTTCTGACAATGTGACTGAAGTAGGTCAGATGAAGTCTGGCCATTCTCCTTTGCAAGGAGCATTCCAGCTGCACTTCTCCAAGAACAGATTTATTCATTCTTCTGGCAGTCCATGGCACTTGCAGTATTCTTCACTAATACCACAACTCAAAAGCATCAACTCTTCTTTGGTCTTTATTCATTGTCCAGCTTACACCTTTATTCATTGTCCAGCTTACACCTGTATATGAAGCTATTTAAAATACCATGGCTTGGGTTAGGCACATTTTAGTCTTCAAAGATGCATCTTGCCCTTCAGCACTTGAAAGAAGTCTTTTGCAGCAGAGTTGCCCAGTGTAATATGATGTCTGGTTTCTTGACTGCTGCTTCTATTGGTGTTGATTATGGAACCAAGTAATTTGAAATCTTTAACAACTTTAATCTTTTCTCCAGTTATAATGATGCTGCTTATTGGTCCATTTGTGAGGATTTTCATTTTCTTATGTTGAGATGTAATCCATACTGCAGACTGCAGTCTTTAATCTTCATCATTAAGTGCTTCAAGTCATCTTCACTTTCAGCAAGCAAGGTTGTGTCGCCTGCATATAGCAAGCTGTTAATGAGTCTTCCTCCAATCCTGATGCTGTGTTCTTCATATAATCCAGCTTCTCAAACTAATTGCTCAGCATGTTGTTGTTGTTGGTAGGTGCCGTTGAGTAGTCTCCAACTCATAGCAACCTTGTTCACAGCAGAATGAAACACTGCCCAGTCCTGTGCTAGCTCCGCGATCCCTGCTATACTTGAGCCCATCACCGCAGTCACTGTGTTAATCCATGTTGAGGGCCTTCCTCTCTTTCATCATCCTCCACCTTACCATGCATGACATCCTTCTCCAGGGAATGTTCCTTTTCTGACCAAAATAGGTGAGACGAAGTCCAGCCATTCTCACTTCAAGGAGCATTTCAGGCTGCACTTCCTCCAGGACAGATTTCTTAGTTCTTTTAGCAGTTCATGGTACTTTCAGCATTCTTTGCCAGCACCACAACTCAAAACCATCAATTCTTCGGTCTTCCTTATTCATTGTCCAGCTCTCACACACACATGAGGTGATTGAAAATACCATGGCTTGGGTCAGGTGCACCTTAGTCCTCAAGGAGACATCTTTGCTCTTTAACACTTGAAAGAAGTCCTTTGCAGACAATTTGCCCAATACTATAAATTGTCTGATGTCCTGACTGCTGCTTCCACTGGCATCAATTGTAGAAAAAGCATTGTGAAGTCTCTAACAACCTCAATTTTTTCTCTATTTATCGTGATGCTGCTTATAGATCCAGTTGTGAGGATTTTTGTTGTCTCTATATTGAGATATAATCCATACTGCAGACTGTATTCTTCAATCTTCATCAGTAAGTGCCTCAAGTCATCCTCACTTTCAGCAAGCAAAGTTGTTTTGTCAGTGTATCACAGGTTGTTAATGATTCTTCCTCCAATCTTGATGCCATGTTCTTCTTCATACAGTCTAGTTTCTCAGATTATTTGCTCAGCATACAGATTGAACAAGTATGGTGAAAGCATTCAACCCTGATGCACTCCCTTCCCAATTTTAAACCATGCAGTGTCCCCTTGTTCTGCCCGACCTGCAGCCTCCTGGGTTATGTACCGGTTCTTCATGAGCACAATTAAGTATTCCAGAATCCCCATTCTTCTCAAAATTATCCATAATTTGTTATGATCCACACAGTTGGTGTGATTCACACAGTTTTATTGACCATGTACAAGCACAGTTGAATACTTTTGCATAGTCAATAAAACACATCTCTCTGGTATTCTTTGCTTTCAGCCAAGATCCATCTGACATAAGCAATAATATCCCTCATTCTACATCCTCTTCTGAATCCAGCTTACATTTCTGGATTCAGAATATAATGCTGCAACCATTTTTAAATTATCTTCAGCAAGATTTTACTTGTGATTGATATTAATGATATTGTTTCAGAATTTTGACATTCTGTTGGATTGCCTTTCTTTGGAATGGGTACAAATATGGATCTCTTCCAGTCAGTTGGCCAGGTAGCAGTCTTCTAAAGGATTGTACAAAACAGAGATAATCTATAAGAAAGCTATTGGAACTAATGGAAGGATTCAGTAAAGTGACAGGGTGCCAGATCAACATGTAAAATGATTTATATGATTCAGATGCCTCTACACTAAAGAGAACCCTCAAAAGGAAATCAAGAAAACTATACCATTTACAATAGAACCCCAAAAGGTCAAATATGTAGGAATAAACTTAAACAGGGATGTAAAGACTAACACAAAGAAAACTACAAAGCACTACTGCAAACAATGAAAGAGAACTATATAAGTAGCAAAACATACCATGCTTATGGATAGGAAAATTTATCATTGTAAAAATGTCTATACTACCCAAACAATCTATATATATAATGAAATCTTGATCCACATTCCATCAACATTGTTTAAAGAGATGGAAAAAGTAATCACCAAATGTATATGGAAGGGAAAGACACCCCAGATAAGCAAAGCACAAGTGATGAATAACTAACTAGGAAACCTCACACTTCCCAATCTTGGAACGTACTATATAGCCACAGTAATCAAAACAGCCTGATAGCAGTACAATAACAGACATATAAGCCAGAGGAACAGAATTAAGAACCCAGAAGTAAATCAATCCACCTATATACAGCTGATCTTCAACAAAGGGCCAAAATCCATTAAATAAGGAAGAGATAGTCTCTTTAACAAATGGTGCTGGCAAAATATAATGTAAATTTGCATAAAAAGGAAACGAGATCCATACTTCACACCATATACAAAAACTAGCTCAAGATGGCTCAAAGACTTAGATGTAAAACTTAAAACTATAAAGATAATCAAAGACAAAACAGGGGCAAACTTAGGGAACCTAATTTATGTTACAAATAGTCTATCAAACATAACTATAAATTCACACATAGCAGAAGATAAACTAGATGACTGCCTAAAAGTTAAACTCTTATTCATGTCAAAAGACTTCTCTAAAAGAGAAAAAGATCATCTAAATACTGGGTAAAAAAAAATGACAATGACATATCAAATAAGGGATTAATCTCTAAAATTTCTACAAAACTTCAATACCTAAACAACAAAAAGACAAACAATCCAATTTAAAAATGGGCAAAGGACATGAACAGACACTTCACCATAGAAGACATTCAGGAGGCCAACATATGCATGAAGAAATGCTCTTGGTCATTAGCCATTGTTGTTGTTGTTATTAGCCATTAGGGAGATACAAATCAAAACAACAAGGAGATATTATCTCAAAAAGCAACTGATGCTTGTGGGGTTGTGAGGAGATTGGAACTCTCATACACTGATGGTTGGACAGTAAAATGGTACAACCACTGTGGCTTCCTTTAAAAAGTTAGAGATAGAGATACCATATGATGCAGAAATTCCACTACTAGGTATATATCCTAGGGAAAAAAAATTCATGACATAAATAGATATATGCACACCCATGTTCATTGCTGCATTAGTCACTGCAGTACAGTAAATTACTTAGTGTGGCTTTTCTACCCGTAACTTTTTGTAAGCTCCAAGGTGGGATTTTCTATGAGCAACTGAGGAGCTCCTGATTGCTGAAGTTGTCCACCTGGAGTATTTCTGTTGGGAGTGGCACAAAACAATGTTCTGGGAGGTGCCCACTCTCTCTCACGTGCTTAGAGTTCTGACGCTGTGATTGGCTAGTTGGACCACCCTTCCGGGCTCAAAAGGAGGCCTCCTGGAGGCAGAACTCTCTCTCTGACTGCTGATGGAGGAAGACGTGCTGCCAAAAGAGACACACGCCCCTGAAAGAGACACATGCTGCTGGGAAAGAGATGCAAGAGACACACATTGCTGAGTGAGACACCAAGGGACCAGCACTGCTAGGAAAGAGACTGTGAGAGACTGTTGGCTGAGGGACGGTGGGCTGGGAGAGAGACTGAGTGTTCTTCCTGAACTTGAGTTGTAGCCTGGTGCTTCCCTAATAAACCCCATAATCTGTGAGTTCTGTGTGGCCACTGCAGTGAATTATCGAACCCAGAAGAGAGGTGGTGGGTGCTTTGGGAGGAACAGTTGGTGAAAGGGCTGGAGGGAGGCAGCATGTCTGGCCTGGCAGGAATAGGCCTTGGGTTACTGCTGGTAATCCTGCCTTCCTCTTGTGGGATTAGAGGAGGTTGGAACATGTGGCCTCCTTCCATTTTAGTAGTCACAAAAGCAAAAAGATGGAAACAACCCAAATGTCCATCAACAGACGAATAGATAAGCTATGTACATAGACAAAATGGAAGAGTACACAACATTAAAGAAAAATGGTGAAATATTTCACAACATAGATGAACCTGGAGAGCATTATGCTGAATGAAATAAGTCAGTCACAAAAGTACAATTGTTGTATGAGACCACTATGATTAAGAGTCAAGAAAAGGTTTACACACAGAGAGAAACATTCTTTGATGGCTACCATGGATAGGAGGGGGAGGGAGGAAAATCACTAACTAGATAATGGACATGTATAACTTGGGTAAAGGCAAAGGCAATATACAATAAGGGGGGGTGGTCAGCACAACATGAGCAAGGTTAAGGAAGACACTAGGAAGTACACAAGAGTAAAAGTCAACAATGGTAAATACGAATATATTTTTAAAAAATCCTGCAATAACAGTAATAAAAAATAATAATTCATGTGTGGATGTATAGGTAGGTATGTAAGCTGAAAACAGGTGTGGGATGATGTATGGGAGTACACCCACAAGTATATATAGGTTTGGCAGAGGATATTTCTATGTACGTATTTGTATGTGCTGCAAATATATCCAGGTATATAATAGAGCCTATGAGGACAAGGTTATGTAAACTTCTTGGCCAAAACCAAACACTTTGAGGGACTGAGTCACTGGGTTTGAGGTCTTAGGACTATAGTCTTAGTGAACATCTAGGTTAATTGGCATAACATAATCCATAAAAACAATGTTTTACATCCAACTTCAGTGAGTAGCAACTGGGGTTTTAAAAGCTTGCCAGCAGTCATCTAAGATACAGCTATTGGTCTCTCTCCATCTGAAGCAAAGAAGAATCAAGAAAACCAAAGATGCATGGAAGCAATTAGTCCACAGGATTAATGGACAACACGAACCTTAGCCTCTACTACCCTGAGTACAGAAGAATTAGAAGATACCAGCTACCACTACTGACTGCTCTGATCAGGATCACAATAGAAGGTCCTGGTCAGAATGGGAGAAAAATGTGGAACAAAACTCAAAATCATTAAAAAGATCAGACTCACTGGTCTGACAGAGACTGATGGAAGCCCAAGACTATGGTTCTTAGACATTCTTCAAATCTGGAACTGAACAAACCCCCAGAGATCACCTTCCAGCCAAACAGTAGACAAGCCTATAAAGTGAATAATAACACCTATTTAGGAAAGTGTGCCTCAGAACAGTGAATCATATGAGACCAAAAATGTGGTATTTGCTCAAAAGCAAAGTTCAGAAGGCAGAAAAGATGGGCGAATGGAAATGGGGAGCCCAGGGAGGAAGTGGGAAGAGTGCTATTACACTGAGAAGACTACAAGTTACAAAACAAAATGCTAACTTGTTTAATGGGAAACTTGTTTGCTCTGTGAACTTTCACCCAAATAACAAAATGTGAAAAATAAATAAACTATTGCTTACAACACACTTTCAAGATAAAAAACACTCAACAAAGTAAGGATAGAAGGGAAATTCCTCACTCTGATACAGGGTATTTATGATAAAACCACAGCTACAATATTGAATGGAGAAATGACTGAGAGCTTTCCCCTTAAGAACAGCAATGAGACAAGGATACCCACTCTCACCACTGTTATTCAAGATTGCATAGAAGTTTGAGGCAGAGAAATTCAGCCAAAAAAAGAAAAGAAAAGAAAAGTTATCCAAACCAGAAAGGAAGAAGTAAAAATATCCCTTATTGAAGATAATATGACCCTATATACAGAAAACCCCAAAGAATCCACAAGAAAGCTACTGGAGCTAATAAATGAATTCAGCAAAGTGGCAGGATACAATGTTAACACAAAAAAATCAGTTTTTTTTTTTTTTTAATATATACATCAGCAATAAAAAACCTGAAAAGGAAATTAAGAAACTATTCCTTACACAATATCATCTAAAAGTATAACATGCCTAGGAATAAATTTAACCACGAAGTGAAAAACTTCTATACTTAAAACTATAAAACATTACTGGAAGAAATTAAAGAAGATCTAAATAAATGGAAGAATATTCTGTGTTCGTGGAGCAAAAGACTTAATATTGTTACAATGTCATTATTACCTAAAGCAATCTATAGATTTAATGCAATACCCATCAAATTTCCAACAGCCTTCTTTGAAGAAATGGAAAAGCCAGTGCTCAAATCATACGGAACTGCAAGGGGCCCCGAATACCCACATTAATCCTGAAAAAGAACAAAGTAGGGAGACTTACAATTCCTAATCTTAAAACATACCTAGTCTGAGACTTTTCTTTTTTGGGAGATTTTTGACTACTTACTTAATCTCTTCAATTGTTTGGGTCTGTTGAGATTTTTTATTTAAAAATGGTCAAAGTACTTGAATAGACATTTCTCCAACAAAGATATACAAATGGACATTAAGCATATGAAAACATACTCAACATCATAAGTTGTTGTTGTTGTTGTTGTTATGTGCCATCGAGTCGGCCCCAACTCACAGGGACCCCTCCATGGGTTTCCAAGGCAGTATCACTAGGGAAGTAGATTGCTCAACCTTCCTTCTGAGGAGTGGCTGGTGGGTTTGAACCTCCAGCCTTCTGGTTAGCAGTCAAGTGCCTTAGGCACTACGCTACCAGAGCTCCTTCATTAGGGAAATGCAAATTAAAGCCACAATGAGATACCACTTTACACCCACTAGTATGTCTATTATCAGAAAAACAAAAATAACAAGTGATGGAGAAATTGGAACCCTTATCCATTGCTGATGGGAATGTAAAATAGTGCACTTGCTGTGGAAAACTGTTTGGCAATACCTCAAAAATTTAAACATAGAATTACCATATGACTCAGCAGTTCTGTTAGTAGGAATATACCCCAAAGACTTGGAAGCAGGTACTCAGACACTGTACACCAATATTTATTGCAGCATTATTCACACAAAAGGTGGAAACAACCCAACTGTCTATCAACAGATAAACTGTAAATTAGAGCTTAAATACTAAAGCACTGGGTTTGTGGAAGGTTGTGGTCTACAGTGGAAACCGTAACTCCATTTTGAGGCTGGACGTAAGTTCAGATGCCATTTGAGTTCTTTCTGGCCTTTAAACCATTATGGCTATGCATAGACAAGTTCTAGGACAAATCTAGGGAGGAGCAGTTGGCCCTCAGGAAGAATGTAGTTGAAAGTAGATTAGGCTCACAAAAATCTAGAGAATTTGTTTTGGGTTGTCCTTATCTAATTTAAATTAAGGTTGGGGTTTTGGTGTTGTTTGTAGCCACCTTGTGGCTATGACTCAGGTCTCAGGGTCATGAGTCATATCTGGACCATAATACCTAGACAGGTAGACAAGCTGCAGAACCAATCCTGTAACACTTTTAAATCTTCAGTTATGTACATATCCCAATCATAGTCCTTTCCCTGCTTCTGTAGTCCCACCTACAACAGTGATGAATCGATCTGCCACCAATCATGATTTTGTGATGATTCCCTTTGTTTTCAATCATATATAATTAGCCCTAATGTCCATGTCTCAGTGAACTCCATTCAGCTTTCTGTACTGTGTACATGCTGATGGTTTCCCTCATCCTGGATAATTGTCTTTGTTCTATCTAAATCAAAACCAAACACACTGGTATTGAGTTGGACCTGACTCATAGCGACCCCTCCTTGGGTTTCCGAGGCAGTATCACTACGGAAGTAGATTGCCCAACCTTCCTTCCAAGGAGTGGCTGGTGGGTTTGAACCTCCAACCTTCTGGTTAGCAGTGAAATGCCTTAGGCACTATGCCACCAGAGCTTGTTCTATCTAAGGCTTAATAAAACTGTCTCCATTGTTTGAATGGGTTCTTTTTTATAATACTACAATTTATTAAAAAAAATTCAGTATATCATACATTGGCATATTATTCAGCCATTAAGAGAAATGAAGTGCTATGACATGGATGAACTTCAAAAACATTATGCTGAGTGAAAGAAGTCAGACATAAAAGGACTAATATTATATGATCCTACTTATAAGAAATATGTAGAATAGGCAAATGTATAGACACAAAATTTTATTAGTTGTTATAGGGGCTGGGATGAGGGTGAGTGGGAAGTTATTTAACAATATTTAAGGTGTATTGAGTTTCTGTTTGGGGTGGCAAAAACTTTTGGGAATGGATAGTGGTGATGGTTGCACAATTTGGTGAATGTAATTAATGTCATCAAATTGTACACTTATAAATGGTTAAAATGGCAAATATTTTGTTTTATACAGATAAAAAATAATTTTAAAGCATCTATGTGTTGAAATTTTAAGTATAAATTAAAGTGATCAAACATTAGACTTTGGTTTTTAAAGACTACAACTTTCATATAAGTGTTTATATTCTTTGGTAAGTTATACGTATTCCTGTAATGGACTGAATTTTCCCCAAAAAAGGTATGTTGAACTCCCAACTCCTATAGCTGTGAATATGAACCAGGCAAAACTTGTTACTGTTAGGTGCCCTTGAGCTGATTTTCAGCTCATAGCAATCCCATGTGACAGTCGAACTGCTCCATAGGTTTCCTAGGCTATAACCTTTACAGGAACAGATCACCAGGTCTTTCTCCTGTGGAGCTGTTGGTGGTTTCAAACCACCAGCTTTTCAGTTAGTAACCAAACACTTAACCATTGCCTCACCAGGGCTTTTTAGGCAACACTTAAATGTGTGCAAATGAATGGGGGCTACACATCAAGCCTAGCAAACAAATTCAGGAAGGGAGGGGGCATGATGTAATGATCAAATCATATTAATTGATTTGATCCAATATGTATAGGCATGTGCCTCTAATCATTCATATGCACTGTTTTCAAAGATTCAGAACACAGAAGCAATTTGGCATCCTGAACCGGCAAGATCATCCATGCATGGGAAAGGGTGGTACATCGCTGGGGACAAAGGAGGCTTCATACCAACACCTCTATCAGACTGCACCCAGTGCATCTCTGTTTGTATTTTCTGTGGTTATAATAAATGGGTATCTGTAAGTATAAGCTCTGGTGGCATAGTGCCTAAGGCATTTGACTGCTAAGTAGAAGGCTGGTGGTTC
>NW_006922443.1:382353-383119 GCF_000298275.1 Orycteropus afer afer
TTGTGAAGTCCCAGCTCTGGGTGGCTGGTGATCAGAGAAAGGCTGCAGGGGCAGTCAATTTTAAAGGACAGAGTCCTTTTAACTTGTAAAGTTTGACTTAACCCTGGGTGGTTAGAGTCAGAGAGAAAGTGCCACATGGGTGACCGATGTCAGCATAATGGAGAAATGGGAACATGGGAATATGACTAATCTTCACATTTTGGGAATTGTATGCTTATCAATGCAGTTGAATCTTATTAATGCTGTGACCTTATTTGGAAATGGTTTTTTATTTGAAGATGTTATTACTTAACTTCATGACGTCTTACCAGATTAGGATGAGTCCTAATTACTTTTGAGTGGTGTCTTATAAAAGTGGGGAACAGACACCAAGACAGAGTCACATGGTGGGAACACAGATGATTTTTGAAGATGTACCTAAAAGCCAAGGAAAGTCAAGCCACGCCTAATGCTACCAAAAGCTGGAAGAGACAAGAAAGGATTTTCCTAGATCAATTAGAAAAAGCATGGCCTTGCAGACACCCTGAATTCAGACTTCTCACCCCCAGAAATGTGAAGGAATAAATTTCTGTTCTTTAAAGCCACCAGTTTTGTGGTTTTGTTATGGCAGTTCTAGGAAACTAAGATACTTTCTGTTGTCATTGATGTGTGCCTTCAAGTCGGACCTGACTCATAGCAAACCCTCCTTGGATTTCTGAGGCAGTATCACTATGGAGGTAAATTGCCCAACCTTCCTTCCGAGGAGTGGCTGGTGGGTTTGAACCAC
>NW_006922443.1:386695-391395 GCF_000298275.1 Orycteropus afer afer
CAATATTAATTTCTGATCAAATTGACTTTAAGACAAAAACCACCATAAAAGACAAGGAAGGACATTATATAATGATTAAAGGATCAATTGAACATAAAGATAAAACCATAATAAATATCTATGGACCCAATGAAAAAGCTCCAAAATACATAAATCAGACTTTTTTAAAAGCCAAATAGATGACTCCACAGTCATAGTGGAAGACTTTAATATCTCACTTTCAATGAAAGATAGAACAACTGGAAAAGAAACTCAACAAAGACACAGAAGAGCTAAACAATACAATCCACCAACTTGACCTTTTAGACATCTACAGAGCACTTCACCCAACAACAACACAATATACATTCTTTTCCAGTGCACATGGAACATTTTCCATGATTGACCATGTGCTAGGCCACAAAGCAAGCCTTAATAAATTGAAAAACATTGAAAAACTGCAAAGTGTCTTCTCAGATCATATGCTATCAAATTAGAAATCAACAATAAGAAGATCAACGGAAAAACAGTAAGCACATGGAAACTGAACAACACCCTCCTTAAGAAAACTGGGTAAGAGAAGAAATAAAAAATGACATTCAAAAATTCCTTGAATCAAATGAGAATGAAAGCACAACATACCAAAATCTTTGGGAAACAGCAAAAGTGGTGATCAGTAAAAATGCAGTTTGCCCTGTTTTTAAAGATAATCTTTAAAATGAATATTTGTTGTTGTTGTTTGCCATCGAGTCGGCCCCGACTCATAGCGACCCCTCCTTGGGTTTCTGAGACAGTATCACTATGGAAGTAGGATTGCCCAACCTTCCTTCCGAGGAGTGGTTGGTGGGTTTGAACCACCAGCCTTCTGGTGAGCAGTCAAGTGCCTTAGGCACTATGCTACCAGAGCTCCTAAATGTATATATATGGAACTCTGGTGGTGTAGTGGGTAAGGTATTTGCCTGCTAACTACAAGGTCGGCAGTTCAAACCCACCAGCTGCTCCACAGGAAGATGATGAGGCAATCTACTTCTGTAAAGATTTACAGCCTTGGAAACACAATGGGGGTCACTATGGGTCAGAATTGACTCAATGGCAGGGAGTTTGGTTTGGTTTAGTTTATTTTATATATATATATAGAGAGAGAGACTTTTCACTGAACTTTTGGAAATACATGTTGGTCCTACCTGTACATAAAAAAATCAAGAAATTTCTGTTCTCTCAATTCTGTTCTTACTCTTTATTACTTCAATATGTAAATCAATACTAGAAAAGAACAGTATTTAGAATAGTAAAGCCCAGGAAAAGGGCTAATATAAGCTCAAAATTACTATATAGAATTTTTATAAATTTGTAGAAACTGTACTATTGACCTTGTTAAAAAGTCATTCTTACCTATTAACATTTGTCTTTACAGTTTGCTGAGATTATACAAATACATTACTCACCTAGGATTTACCTAATCTCTGGTGAAACTACTTATCAGGCCAACTTTCTCTTTGGCATCTTCCCTTAGTCACCTCTTGGTTGTTCGGTGCTGTTATGCTATATCTTTCATACTTTCACAATCCTGAAGGCCTTTGTTCTGGTTACCTAGTGCCGCTCTGACAAGAACATACCATAAATGGGATGTACTTAACATACAGGAGTTTATTCTCTTACAGTTCAGAAGGCTAGAAGTCCAAGTTCAAAGTGCCAGGCTCTAGGGGCTGGGTGAAAGCCCCTCAGTCTTGGACGTCAGCTCTGCCTCTTGCTCCTGGCCTACTGAAGCTAGAGGCATCTCTTTGCTCAGGCAGCTACTGGCTGCTGAGGCTAACAAGCCCAAGGTCAACAAATAAAATGGCATAGTCCCGATGTTACCAAACCACACAGCAGGCCATTAATTCAAGTCCACTCTAAGTCCCAAAGTCGGCAGAGCATGGCAGGCTGCTGAACAATGACACGCCTACATGCAGAGTTCAAGCGTGCCATAAGCTAGAAACTATCCCCAAGGCTTCTCCTTATATACAGGAAGCAGACCATCTCCCAAAGGCAGATACTCAGCTGCTTGTGGTAGATCCCACCATGGAGCTGATTGCCAGTCTCATCATGGAGAATAACTACCACCAGCTGCCCAGCCACTCAATCAGGCCCAGCAAATTGACATACAAATTTAACTACCATAGCCTTGTTCAGGGTTTTCCTGATATGCTGCCATGCCATCTTACCAAAATGTAGCTGCTCTGGGCCCAGATGGAGTAAAATTGGCCCACTAGGTTTCCAAGGCTGTAATCTTTACAGAAGCTATTTGGGACTTCTATATTTCCTGGAGCAGCTGGTGGGTTTAAGCTACCAACCTTTTAGTTAGCAGCCAAACTCTTAACGACTGCACCTACAGGGTTCCACCCATAAATATTACAGTTTAGGAAAGCTGATGGGGCTGTTTTACTCTGTCTTTTAGAGTTGGTATAGGAGCTCTGGCGGTGTAGTCCCTAAGGCATTTGACTGCTAACCAGAAGGCTGGCAATTCAAACCCACCAGCCACTCCTCAGAAGGAAGGTTGGGCAATCAACATCTGTAAGTGACACTGCCTCAGAAACCCAAGGAGGGGTTACCATGAGACAGGTCTGACTCAACGGCAGTGTGTTTGGTTGTTTATTTTATATATAGTTGGAGTTGACTCAACAGCATACAACAACAACATAGCTTTTGGCTACTCACAGAACGTAGAGACCAACATGCAATCTATGCCTACGTTGTTTAAACCTAAGTCCTGAAAAGAAAGAGTAAGATATTTAGTTGAAATTCTCCATTTCCCAATCATTAGTATGTAATGACTGAAATGTATGAAATACGTAACATTTTTCACTAAGTCAGAATATTTATTAAAGCTATTGCATGTATTTGAAGTGCTATCAGACTTCTAATGATTTTACTGACATCTTCCCATGAACTTGAGATTTTGAAGCTACACTTTCTGATACAAAGGTGAAAATTATACCAATATCTAAAGGCAGTAGAGCAGAGGCAAAGGACATGGACTGTAAACACAGCCTTAGTTCAAATTATTGCTCAATTTCCTCTGGCAAGTGGCTTAACTTATCTAAACCTCAGTTTTCTCAAGTATAAAATGGAGATAGTAATACAGGATTACAAGGATTAAATGAGAACATGCATATAACACATTTGCTTAATATTGTCCTCATACATAAGTGCTCAATGATTGTTACCTATTATTATTAGACTGATCAGTAGATTGTTTACTAAATTGGTTTTTGATGTTTATCATTAGTACTGGCTATACTTTTTTAAGGAGCTCTGGTGGCATAGTGCCTAAGGCATTTGCCTGCTAACCAGAAGGCTGGCGATTCAAACCCACCAGCCACTCCTCGGAAGTAAGGTTAGGCAATCTACTTCCATAGAGATGCCTCTTTGGAAACCCAAGGAGGGGTCACTACGAGTCAAAATTGACTGGACAGCAGTGAATTTGGATTTGGGGTATACCTTTTTTAAAAATTTAAGAACTAATGTGCTATCAATGTTCTGGTAAATATAATCAAAGCAAAAATAACTTTTTATCTGATTACAAAAAAATACATGCTCACTGACATTCAAATCAAAAGTAAGAGAATAAAAAAAAGTAGGAAAAAATCATTCAAATGTGTATATCCTCAGATGTACATTTGTTATTATTTTAATATATATTCTAGAATGTTTTTTATCCAAAAACAGAGTTAATCTACCATTCTATTTATCTTCTTTTTCGAGATCTATTTTGTTTCATGAACTCTATTCATAAATGGGTCATTAAAAATGGAAAGATCATTCTCTCTTTTTGGAGAAGGAGGAAAGAGGAGAGGTGAGGACTCTAGCACCATACTGCCTATTTCAAATCCTAGCTGTGACTTACTAGACTTACTAGACATATGATCTTGGGCAAGTCATTTATACTCTGTATCTCAGCATCCTTATCTGTGGTGTAGTTGCAAATTTTCAAGAAGTTAATATATAAGATACTTAAAACAGTGCCTAGTACATATTAAGTAGTACATAAGAGTTATTGTTAGGTGTCATTGAGTCAGCTCTTGATTCATAGCAACCCTATGCACAATAGAACAAAACACTGTCAGCCTCACAATCCGTGGTATGCATAATTCTGGCTATACATAAGAGTTAGCTATTACTATATTGTCATATAACAACAACAACAACAAAAGTTGCTGTTGAGTTGATTCTTATTCATAATGACTCTATAGAACAGAGTAGACAGGCCCCAGGGGGTTTCCAAGGCTGTAATCTTTATGGAAGCAGACTGCCACATCTTTTTCCCATGGAGCAGCTGGTGGGTTCATACTGTCAACCTTTCAAATTAGCTGCTAAGCACTTAAACACTGTACCACCAGGGCTTCTTTATACTGTCATATAGAAGTACTTATAATATACTGTCATATAAATGAAAAAGTAGCTCACAGAAGCAGTTATGTATAATATTATTATTTGTGTACAAAGTATATAATGATCTAATTACATACATCCAAAAACAAAAACCAAACTCACTGCCATCAAGTCAGATCTGACTCATAGCAACCCCTCCTTGGGTTTCCGAGGCAGTATCACTACAGAAGTAGATTGCCCAACCTTCCTTCCGAGGAGTGGTTGGTGGGTTTGAACTGCCAGCCTTCCGGTTAGCAGTCAAATGCCTTAGGCACTACGCCACCAGAGCTCCCAAGTATACACATAAGTAT
>NW_006922443.1:392360-394757 GCF_000298275.1 Orycteropus afer afer
AAGACTAATCACTCCATTAATGGCAGAGAACTGGCAACAGAAGAATTAACTAATTAACTACTGTATATTGATGAAACAATCATAATATATTTCCCAGTTATTTTACTGATGCAACAATGCCATGTCAAACTTGAAGTACATTTAATGCCCAAATGGGATATATTCTGCCTACTTTATAGAGGAATACTCTCTATAAAACTTTAAATTCTTAAAGTTTTCAAATTTTGTTTAATATTGTAAGATATCTTTCCTCTCTGGGAATTAATATATTACCTACTGGCAAGTTACATTATCTAAGCATGCTTTCTCAAACTATAAAATAGAGGAGAAAATATTATAGATATGAGTATTAAAGAAAACATGCAGTGCTCATTTAAAAATGAAAACAATAGTATTCAAACATTTTTACTGTAGATATCATTATCTGTTTACAGGAAAGCCTGAAAAGAATAATCTATCTGTTCATTAATATTATTTACTCTCGTTCTAGAATGCACTGTTAACACTTAATAAATGTATATACTCACTTGAAGTGAATTCTTGAAAGTTAAAAATATATCTGAGCTCTCACACATGCCATTTCTGTGCAATATATTTCCCTCAAATGTTACCAGTTACATAAAATAATATCCCAATTTTCTGACCTATGCTGATGACAGGTCTCCATTATGACATCACCCAGTATTTCATAAGATATTTTTTCTGGTTACAGTTTAAAATGCATTTCAGGTTGGTGGAGTTGAGTCTACCACATTATCAAAATATGTGACCAAAGGATTACAGTATGGCTTCCTGTGATTTTACTTTTTATTGCTGCCTTAAATAGCAATGAGTAAGTCTTCTAAATTATGTCGTAAGACTTCTTGTTCAAGAAGCAATATATTCTGCAATCTCATTGACAAAATTGTTAAAAGACCATCATTGCAGTTTTTGGGTCAATGGGGATATCACTGTTATGAACCTAGGATTTACAGAACACTGGCAAAAATCCTGAGGTACGTCGACTTGGAGGGGTTTGACATACTACTCACAGATTATATTGCATTTGTGGAAAAATCAGGATATCGTTTTGAACTAAACTTTAATCTTGAATTTACTGAAATATGTGTGAATACAATTCTGTACTGGGTTTTTGCCAGAAAAGGTAATCCTGAATTTGTGGAATTGCTTCTGAAGAAGACAAAAGACTATGTCCAAGACAGAAGTTGTAACCTGGCACTAATATGGAGGTAATAATTTCATATTATATTTTCACCAAAAAAGAAGAACATCTTTAGGAAATTACACTTTTTTTTTTCCTAAAATGAGTATGCATAGTGGCTAGAGACAGATAAGGAGTCCTGACTTATTTGTTCATTCCTTTGTTTAGTCCTTCATTCCTTCACTGTTTATTCAATACATTTTTACCTACTATGATGTACCAGTAAATTACTAGTGGTTCTGTTCTCTACAGCTCACATGTTAGCATAAGACAACTTAAGTTTCTCTAACTAACAAAGGTAACTGCTGTATGTAGTTTGCACTAACTCCAACTTTATTGTGGTTATAGCTATTAGTTTAATTAGAACAGACATGCCTTTGCTCATTCAACAAAGTATTTTTTCAGAAACTTACTATGTACCTACAAGGCACTGTAGTAGGCATAATAATAAGAGCTTGTATTCAATGAAAAACAAGACTGACAAAATCAGTTAAAGACTAAACCAATTTAGATTGTATCTGAAGTAGAGTTGCTTTCTCTGGAGAGTGAGTGGCTTGCGTTCGTTAATGATTGCCCAACTACATGAGCTGATAGCTGTGGTCTGGGTATGCAAATAAATAAAACCCCCAAATAGCACTTTTTGGTTGCTTTAAATACCACTATATTTGTAACAGTAGCAGAGATCAGCAACTTCTAACTCTGAGGGTCACTAGATCAACTAAGTAATGTCTATGGATATTCCTGGCAGGCCTATGGCAAAGAAAAAAGGCGCTAAACAGAGGAAGAAAGGATAAATAAAAATAATTAAAAATGGAAGGACTGAGGGAAAACTAAAAGAAAGGAAAGGAAGTAAACCACACAGTTGGACATGATACACTGCCACTAACAACTATTATAAGTGACTTCAGTGACAATTTGTCTATCCTTGAAAGAGAGAGAAACATCTACATTAAAATTAGTAAGTTTTTATTCAGATGCATCTAGAAAGTGAAACTCATCACAAGCCAGTTCTACCTACCATAACATCTTTTGAAATTTTCAGAATCATAGCAATTTTTTTATTGTTGCCTAAATATATATATATATAACACAAAAATTACTACTTCAACATATTTCATATGTACTATTGATATCAATTACATTTATCATGTTGTGCAACCATCACCACTAATTGTTGCTAAATTTCCCATCATCAT
>NW_006922443.1:395574-397838 GCF_000298275.1 Orycteropus afer afer
TTGAACCGCCAGCCGTCTGGTTAGCAGGCAAGTGTCTTAGCCACTGTGCTACCAGAGCTCCCACCCTGTCTTATAGGGTCAGAATCAATGAGATAACATTAGGTTACTCCCTTCCCCTGGGAACTCTTCTCTTTTCTAGCTTTACACTTTTCCTCAAAGATTTTTTACATTCTCATGACTTTAAATATCATATATATCAGTGACTCTCAAATCTTATCTCTAGCCTTGACCTCTCCTCTGAGTTCCAGACTTGTCCTATGTTTTGCTGTTTACTTGTCTTCTCCCATAGCATCTCAAACTTAAGATACAAAGCAGAATAGTGATCTAACTCACCCCTTTCTTTGCCAATTCCTCTGAATTCTTCCTCTGATTAACAACTGCTCTCTACCCTGTTGCTCATGCCAGAAATGTAGGTTTTACTCCTCATCTCTCTCTCTTTTTCACAAACATCAGCAAGTCCTTTCAACTTCATCTCCAAAACATATCCCAAATCTGCCCCCTTCTTGTCATCTCCTCCATTTCTAACCTACATGAAACTCTTATTATCTCTTTCCTAGACACTGCAATAGACTCCAGTGCTGTCTTCCAGTTTCCACTCTTCCCTCCCAACCCCTATAATCTATTTTTTTTTTCAATTCAAGCCATTTATTTCAGGCAACTCTAAGCTTATAGCATTAAAAAATATGACAATATTTTCAAGATGGTTGACAGATTTGTTGGTATAAAAAATAATTAAAATATTTAACCGTTCTCTTTTTCGATATTTACCAATATATACAGCAGAGCAAACAGTTTTTATCTCTTTGAAGATCCTTATTCGTCAATGACGACAAAGAGAAAAGTGCCTTATTCTAAATGCTCCACTCCATAGCTTTAAACCACCAACATTCTTCTTCAAGTTCAGCAGCTCCTTTTCCTGTCTTCTTTGTTCCAGTTTGAAGGCTAATCTGTTATTTAGCTGTTCTTTGCACTCTTCCTGTATACCTCGCTTTCTTGCTCTTTTATCTTCTTTGCTTTCATTTTTAGAACGAGGTTCAGTTGATACATTAGGCAGGTCACTGCTGTTAATCATCTGCATTCATTCAACTTGCTTTGCTGTGAGTCCTTTGTTAGGTAAGACATTGAGAGATATTCCTGTTTTAGAAGATATTCGGATTGGTTTGGGCTTTGGTTGATCCTTGATAAGCTGTCGATGGTTATATAAATTTGAGCATGTACTACAAATGGATTCACAATCCCACTTCTCTTTGATTTTCTCAAGAACTACAGTAACAATTTCTTCCTCCACAGACTCATTGAGCTCATTCACTAAAAGATCCTGGTCTTCAAACAGTTCAGGAACATCCAATTTTACACAAATCTCTACCTTCTCTTTATAGTAGTCATTCAAAAATTCCTGCAACCGACTGCTGTCTACCTGAAGAGAACCTTTCAAGTCAGCATGATCCAGAGTACCAATCTCATCATTATCATATTGCTCATAAATCTTCTCAAACCTCTCATCATGTAGGGTCAGCTGTCCATTTTTCCTCATGACTGAGGAAGTCATGGAATACTCTGTGAAGGGATGCTGTTTCCTCATCACAGAAAAAGTTGTTTTCTATAGCTACCTGAGGTTGGCCTGGGGCAGACAGATCATCTTCATCCGACAGTGGACCTTCAGTGTCATAGTCCTCACTGTCACTACCACTTTTCTTCTCATCCACATCCTCCCACTCACTGCCATCTTCAGTCTCAGATTTATATATATATCCATTCCCTCTTCTTTTCCTGTTGGTTTATTGAACTGAAGACTAAAATCATCTTCTAGCAGATTATCTGGATTGTCAAATTCATCATCAAAAGCTGAAACAATGTCAGCATCAGAATCCAGCGTAGAGCCTGAAATGGGAGTTGCTTTGTTTAACAGTCCAACATCTTCCTCAAACTCTGATGCAAACACTGATGAAGGCAACTTAATTCCTGTACTTGGAATCATAACAGTTTCTTCTTTCTCATCTCTCCTGTTGTTTGCACTGATGCTACCTGTGGAAATAAGTTCCAAAGGCCCAGAAGTTTCTTCCAGGTGCTGTAGGTAGTAGTGTTGTTGTTAGGTGCTGTCGAGTCGTTTTTGACTCATAACAACCCTGTGCACAGCAGAATGAAACACCACCTGATCCTGCACCAGCTCCATGATCCTTGCGTTGATCCATCTTGTTGAAGGCCTTCCCCTCTTTTGTCGACCCTCCACCTTACCAAGCATGACATCCTTCTCCAGAGAATGG
>NW_006922443.1:398813-400127 GCF_000298275.1 Orycteropus afer afer
CTTACTTGCATGCGATATTAATGATATTGTTCGATAATTTCCACATTCTGTGGGATCACCTTTCTTTGGAATGGGTACAAATATGGATCTCTTCCAGACAGTTGGCCAGGTAGCTGTCTTCCAAATCTCTTGGCATAACCGAGTGAGTGCCCCCAGTGAAGCATCCATTTGTTGAAATATCTTGATGTGTATTCTGTCAATTCCTGGAGCTTTGTTCTTCCCCAATTCCTTCAGTGCAGCTTCAACTTCCTCCTTCAATACCATTGGTTCTAGATCATATGCCACCTCCTGAAATGCATGAAGATCAACCAGTTCTTTTTGGTACAGTGACTCTGTGTATTCCTTCCATCTTCTTCTGATGTTTCTTGCATCATTCAATATTTTGCGCATAGAATCTTTCAATATTGCAACTCAAAGCTTAATTTTTTTCCTCAGTTCTTTCAGCTTGAGAAATGCCAAGTGTGTTCTTCCCTTTTGGTTTTCTAACTCCAGGTCTTTCCACTATTCGTTATAGTAATTGGCTTTGTCTGCTCGAACTGCTCTTTGAAATCTTTGGTTCAGCTCTTCAATCTTGTCATTTCTTCCATTTGCTTTAGCTACTCTCTGCTCAAGGGCAAGTTTCAGAGTCTCATTTTTCATCCATTTTGGTCTTTTCTTCTTTTCTCATCCTTTTAGTGACCTCTTGCTTTTTTCATGGATGATGTGCTTGATGTCATCCCACAATTCTTTTGGTTTCCGGTCACTGGTGTTCAATGCATCAAATTTATTCTTTAGATGATCTCCAAATTCAGGAGGGATATTCAAGATCATATTTTGGCTCTTGTGGACTTGTTTTAATTGTCTTCAACTTCAAGTTGAACTCGCATATGAGCAGTTGATGGTCTGTTCCACAATCAGCTCCTGGCCTGGTTTTGACTGAAGATATTGAGATTTTTCATCACCTCTTGCCACAGATGTAGTCAATCTGATTCCTGTGTGTTTCATCTGGCAAATTTCACATGTACAGCTGCCATTTGTGTTGTTGAAAAAAAGATTTTTGCAATGAATAAGTTGTTGGTCTTGCAAAATTCTACCTTGCAAATTCCAACATTATTTCTGTCATCAAGGCCAAATTTTCCAACTATTGGTGATTCTTCATTGTTTTCAACTTTTGCATTCCAGTCACCAGTGATAATTAACACATCCTGATTGCATGTTCAGTCAATTTCAGACTGCAGAAGTTGATAAAAATCTTCAATTTCATCATCTTTGGCTTTGGTGGTTGGTGTGTAAAGTTGAATAATAGTAGTATTAATGGGTCTTCCTTGTAGGCGT
>NW_006922443.1:400574-415085 GCF_000298275.1 Orycteropus afer afer
CTTCTAAGCTAAGTGACTCATCCTCCTCCTCTGTATTGAACAGAGATTCCAAGCTATTCATAAATTTGCACAGTAATGTATCAGACAGTGTTTCTCTGCTATTCATAAGGTTTCCCTGGCCAATTCTTTGAGAAGTGGATGGTCTCTTCCTTCTTCATAGTCTGTCTCAGTCTGCAAGCTGCACTGAAACCTGTGCATCATGTACACCCCACTGGGTTTGAAACACTGGTGGCAAAGCCTTAACACTCACAGCAACTCATCACCACAGCAGGACAAACTGACAGATAAGTTTGTCTCCCTTAGCTGTTCGAAACCTCTCCAACCTCCCGTTATCTGGATCCCTGCCCCTGCTTCCTCACTCTGTCCTGGTCCCCCTGGCCTTTTCCTCTCCTTTCCCCTGCTTTCCCACCTTGCTGCTTGTGGGGCATGGCCTGGGCTCCCTACCCACACCTGGATCCCTGCCACTGACTCCTCCCTCTGTCCCAGTCCCCTGGCTTTTTTCTCTCCTTTCCCCCACTTTCCAGCCTTGCTGCTTGTGGGGTGTGGCCTGGGTTCCCTCCCCTTACCTGGATCCCTGCCACTAACTCCTCCGCAAGTAGTCGTAGTCATCATCAAAGAACACTCCATACTTCCTCTGTTCTGCTTGCCTTTCTTCATCATTGACTTTCTGTGTAGACAACAGAACCCTCTGAGGTGCAGTCTCATCTGCTACAAAAGGATCTCGTTGGCTCTGGTGGATCAGGTGAAAAGACACAGCTTTCTTCTTCTCTGTGAAGGGCTTTTTCTTCCAATGAGGCTTGCTGTGGCTGCACAAAATGACCCCAAGAACTGTGGTGATGACGCTTTTGAAGACCCAATCATTGATACGGCTGGCTAGTGGGGAAGTTGTTAGGCCCAGCCACATGAGAAATCCCAACTCTTCGGCCAGTACTGTCACACCTCAGCCCTATAATCTATTCTTGACACAGAAGCGAGACCTTTTAAAAATCAATCCTGCTTAAAATCTTCCAAAGTTTTCCCACTATAATTGGAATGAAATACAAAGTCAATATTCCTTTAAAAAAAAAAAAAAAAAACCCACATTATTCAGCTCCTTAATTTCTCTCAAAGCCAATCTTGTGTTACCATCTCCTTTAAACATTATATTCCAGCCACACAGATCTTTCTGCTTCTCAAACATCTTCAAATTCATTCCTGCCTTAAAGCCTCTTCCTGAAAATCTCTTCACTCAGATCTTCCTTGTTCTTATCAGTTGGATCACAGTATACATGTCACCTCTTCAAAGAGGCCTTCCCTTGTTACCCAATCTAAAGAAGACACTCAGTCATCATCACAGCACTGTATTTTAATTCTCTGCACAGCACTGATCACTGTTTATTTGATGTTGTCCATTTCTTCACTCATTTGTTTATCTACACTCATTAGAAAGTAATCTCTGTGAGAGCAAGAATCTTAACTATTTGTTCCCCATTAAATCCTCAGTGCTTAGAACTACATAGTAAGTGCTCAATCAAGATTTTATTAAATTAAGAAGTAAGTTTTAAACAGCTTTATTAGATAGACACTTTCTCATATGAACTGAAATCTGTCTCCTATTCTCCAACTCTGCCCCGGAAGTTATGGAGAAAAAAGTCTACTCTCTTCTACATATATATTTGAACACCATTATTATGTACCTATAATGAACATCTTGTTTTGTTTTTTGTTCTTTATATCTACAGCAGCAGCATCCTTTGGTCACTCTCCCCTATACACAATCCAGTTTGATGATTTCCTTACTATTACTGTTATTGGTAGCTGTCATTGAGCTGGCCCCCAACTCGTGGCGACTCCAAGCACAAGCGTATTGGAATTTTGTGATCCATAGGGTTTTCATTGCCTGGTTTTTCAGAAGTAGATTGCTAGTAGTAGGTTTTTCTTCCTAGTCCGTCTTAGTCTGGAAGCTGCATTGAAACCTGTTCAGCATCATAGCAACACACAAGCCTCCATTGACAGGTGAGCAATGCCTGTGCACAAAGTGCAATGGCCTGTAATCAAAACTGGGCCTTCCACATGAAGGTAAGAATTCTATCACTGAACCACCACAGTCTCTCTTCCAATGATTAAGGCAGAAAAAGCAGTTAGTACTATAGAAACGTGCCAGGTAGAATGGTAGCTCCAGAATTTCTATATAGGAAAGTTTGGGACAGCAATTTGATTGAAAGGTTGGATCTGCAGAGCAAACTAGCGTGCTTACTCGCTTACATGCTTATTTAACAGTGTTAGGGGGAGAACTCATTTCTGTCACTATGCTCTCCACCCAACTTCCAATCTCAGACTTCTTTAGTAGCTTCCCACTGTCTACTAAGTAAAGTCTAATTTCCTTAGCTTGCATTCAAGGACCTCTATAACTGATTTCAATTTCCTTCCAGCCTTCTCTCTCAGTACCTCCCTTTCAGGCATACTATGTCAGTGATCAAGGAATGTTGTAGAAAAATGAAGAGTTAGAGTCAGACATGTTAGCAGTTAAAATTTGATTTCACTAGTTGAATGAATGTTACCAGTTATTTAACCATTCTGGGCCTTAAATTTCTTACTTTTGCAATAAGGACCAATTAACTTGCAAGGTTGCAGTCAGGATTAAATAAGATAGTGTGCATTAATGCCCAGTAGACTTTCAAAAAACTACTTTTTAATATCCCAAATTTAACTGTGTTGTTTCCTTGTATAGGCCTATTTACTCTTCTTGAAAATGTCCAGTTTTTTATGTCTAATTTCTATACCCATATTTCAAAACTCATCCCTATTTCTACTGTTGTTGTTGTTGTTATGTGCTGTCAAGTCGACCCCAACTCATAGCGACCCCTCCTTGGGTTTCTGAGGCAGTATCAATATGGAAGTAGGATTGCCCAACCTTCCATAATTCTTCTTATCTGATCTGTCTACAACATTATTATTTTGCATTTAAAATATCTGTAGACACAATTTTGCCTCACCTTTCAAAACAAATTACTCTCTTCATTATGCCTTTAATAATACCTTCAGTAATGGAAATGTTTTTTTTTTTTCAGTGACCCTATAATTTTATTATTGGCTCTATATAAGAACAGCAAAATAAGTCGCACAGAATAGTGTCATTAGCCCTGGACACAGATCTGCTGTGTTTGAAACCTAGTCCTAAATTACTTACATTTTTGAGAAAATGACTCAACATTTTCAAACTTCAGTTTTCTCTTCTGAAAAATGAGAACAATATCTACCTCAAAAGGTTATAAAGATTAATAATGCTAAAAGATATAAAGACTGTCACTCATACTAGACAAGCAATGAGTTTTGCAATTATTTTTTCTTCTTCTTTGTTGGTATTAGATGCCATTGAGTCAGTTCTGATTCATAGTGGCCCTGTATACAACAGAATGGAAAACTGCCCAGTCTTGCGCATCCTCACAACTGTTGTCATATTTGAACCTGTTGCAGCCACTATGTCAACCCATCTCATCAAGGGTCTTCCTCTTTTCCTCCGACGCTCTACTTTATCAAGCATAATGTCCTTCTTCAAAGATTAATGCCTTCAGATAACATGCCCAAAGTGCCTGAGATGAAGTCTTGCCATCATTGCTTCTAAGGAGCTGTACTTCTTCCAAGGCAGATTTGTTTGTTCTTTTGGCAGTCCATGGTATATTCTTCTTCAAACTAAAGCTATTTGCATTATGGAGTTGTGTTAAATTAATTGACTAACAGATAATCTCAGTACTTTTTAACTCAGCAATTATTGAGCATCTACAAAGCACCACACACTACTACTATAGAGTTGTTGTTGTCGTTGTTTGCCGTGGAGTCGGCCCCGACTCATAGCGACCCCTCCTTGGGTTTCCGAGGCAGTATCACTACAGAAGTAGGATTGCCCAACCTTCCGTCCACTACTATAGAGTAAGAGAATGAAAATAAGATGCCCCTGTGCAGATTCCTTCTGTACTCCCCACTCGAAATTTAAGAATTGGGATTAGTCCTCAATCCCAATCTCACTTCTTAAATTTTCTCCCTTCTTAGGTAATCTGTTCTTAAGAACTTAAATATTTCTCTGAGAATACTAGAATATATCATTGCCTACTTAGTTTCTCTATGTAGATATAACACAGACACCTTAAAAACTTTTAAACCTGTTCCACACCAAGAGTGCACCAGGGTTCAGTCTTCGATCCTCTTCTCTGTCTGAACTCTCCTCCATGGCATCATTGCTTTAAGTACCACTTACATGCAGATGACTCTCAATTTTTTATCTCTAATCCAGCCCTCTTTCCCAAACAATAGTTTATACATCTGACCACCAACTCAACGTCCTCACTTGAATATCTAATAATAGCAATCACAAACTCAACATGAACTCCTTTCTCTCCCCCTAAAACCTATACTACCCAGTACCCCGTTCTCCACTGACATTTTGTTTTTTTAATGTAAATTGCCTTTGTTTAGTGCTCAGGCCCTAACTTTGGTGTCATTATTGAAGTCTCTCTCTTACATTTCACATCCAATGTACCAGGCTGTTTATTAGTTCTACCTTCAAACTATATGCAGAATCTAACCACTTTCATCACTATCATCCAGTTCCAAGCTAAGTGGTTTCCCTCCTTCTATCTTGTAACAAATTCTCAAAATTTATTTCCTATATTGATCATGTATTGTTTGTCAACAATATAAGATGGGAAAGGTCTTTGTTTTGTTCACTGATGTATCCCAAGCACCTAAAACAGAAAGGTGGTTTTAAAAAGCCATATCAAAATCTCCAGTGACTGACTCCTCCATACTATTGAGAGTAAAACATGCAATTCCTACACATGACCTATATGGCTATATATGATGTGGCATTCTATTGCCTCTGTCCTCATTTCCTGCTACTTCTCACTTCTTCCACTCTTACAGTCATTCTGGTTCCCCACCTCTTCCTTCACACTCTAGGCACACTTCTCTTGTCTTGTTTCTGTTACCAGTTACCACCCAATTGATTCTGACTCATAAAGACTCTGTGTGTACAGAGTAGAACTGCTCCATAGGGTTTCCAAGGCTGTGACCTTTTGGAAGCAGATCACCAGGTCTGTCTTCTGAGGTGCCTCTAGGGAGTTCAAAGTACCAATCTCCTGCCTTAGAGCCTCTAAATATCGAAATGGCCAACTTCTTGATTCCTTTTAGTCACTGACCAAATATCACCTCTTCAGTAAAACTCTCTCCTGTCATCCTATTTAAAATTGGAAAATGTTTCCAACCTCCAGCATTTCCATACTTCCTATCCTGCTCTACTTTTTATTTTTCAGACAGTACCTATTAACTTCAAACACACTGTAAAATTTATTTGCTATATTGATCATGTATTGTCTGTCAACAACATAAGTTGGTAAGCATCTTTGTTTTCTTCACTGATGTATCCCAAGCACCTAAAACTGTGCCTGGCATACAGTACACAATCAATTGATATTTGTTGAATAAGTGGATGGACAGTAGTTGAAGTTCAAGAAAATAAACTGTATTGAATATTAGAGAGATTAAACTATTACGGAGAAGTATTATTGAATCTTGCAGCTAGAAACCAAAGGGGAAAGGTTAGAAATAATTATAGCTACAAAACAGAATCATTCTCTGCATGTCCATATGGAAATATCATGCCCAATTTCATAAGTATATATGACAGGTTCTCAGATACACAGAGTTCAGTTCATTAACCTCACATTTGAAAAGTGATTCTTGCTTTACTTGGCCCACTTCATCTATATAAGTAGTTATAATTAACTGTCAGTACAGATTAAGCAAATTTTGGTTTATAATAACATGATCTTTAAACATGAGGATTAATCATATGTCATTTAGGTACAGATTAGACTTTTAAATCTCATTTTAAACCTTTTTGAGTTTTAGTTATATGTTCAGTATCTTTTATACAAAATATCTTTTAAAAGTAATGTCAGTCTTACTATTTTAGACTCATCTAATCTCATAATCTTAACAATGACCACTTGTGGCATGTTTTGTTTTCTAACTCCCCTGAGTTTCCATACTTTTACTCTTTTTTCCTTACTTTTTACTTGTGGTACTCTTAAGCCAAATATCTTCTTAAGAGCTAACAAGATGAAAAAAGTTAAATAGTTGCACATAAATGAGAATCTTCTTAGGCCTTAAAATCATGGAATAAATTTCAAAACATATCAACATATATTAATTCAGAATGTAGTAAAAATTTCAATGAACAAATATTTAAGTCCCTACTAAGGGCAAAGCATTGTTAGGGACTTCAGGATACAGTAATCAACTAAGACAAAAAGCTCTGCCTTTGTGGAGCTTGCATTATTATAGATCATCTTGTCCCCTGTTTATTTTGAAGATGAGAAAATTAAAGATGAGCAATGGTTGTCAGAAGGGAGAATTCCCTGGAGAATAATATCATGCTGGGTAAAGTAGAAGGTCAGTGAAAAAGGGGAAGACCTTCAACGAGATGGATTGACTCGGTGGCTGCAATGATGAGCTCCAGCAGAGCAGTGATTGTGAGGATGGCGCAGAACACTATTCTTCAAAATCACGAGATTCTGGCATTTCAGAGTTTGATGAAGACTTGTAGATGAACCAGTGGTTTAGTAATTTTTAATCTGTATTTTTTGGAGCCCCTGACAAGGAAACCAGTGAAAAGGATGGCTCTAGGACTTTCAAATCCACTTAAACCAGAGAGGATCTTTTCTCAGTTTTATAGGATTCTTCAGATAAAAACAACTCATCTACTGCAAAGCATTCATTTTAAAGTTAGCTCAAGTATAACAATCTTCTTTTGGTTTATGCTTGTGTGTGAAATACTCTTTCCAATCTTCTTTTTTGCAACATTTACTTCAAGTCTTATTAGCTCCAGGACAACCTGTAGGAAGTGACTGTTTCAAATAGTTAAGTGGACCTTCTCAGTGCTTCCACAGTACCCCAAGCATACTTCTAACATAGCAATTATCACTTGTATTTATTAAATTACTTGTCTGTTTTCCTTATAAGCTGTAAGCATCTAGAGACCAAGGTATCTTTCGTCTCTACATATCTAGTACTCAGCACATTTTCTGGATGAGCAAGTGCTAAATGAATGAATGAATGAGCAAAATTAATTAGTAAATACACAAGGAAATTGAAATAAGAAGTCATCTTGCCCAAGATCACAGAGTGAGTTTGTTATTGTTCTTAAGTGCTGTCATTTTCAATTCATTGCAACCCCATGTGACACAGCAGAACTACTCCTGGGGGTTTCCTTGGCTGTAATCTTTACAGAAGTAGATCATCAGGTTTTTCTTCCATGAAGTTACTGGATGGATTTACACTGTCAACCTTTCACTTAGCAGCCAAGCAGTTAAATTGACAGCAGGGCTCCTTCACAGCTAGTGTGGGGAACCAAAACCTATAACCCGCAAGTCTCCATTGTTTGTATTCCATGCTGCCTTCCCAGCTTAATTAAGTATATGCAATCTTAAAGTTCTTTCTTGAATAAGTCTTGCCTTGCTCTGTATAGTTGTCCAAAACCAATACTTATAATCTGCTTGCTGTTCTACAAAATATATTAGAATTGTATCAGGCAAGTTAGGAGAATTCCACAGACAAGGATAATGAATAAAATTTCCCTTTCTTTAGTCCTGAAAGTGATGTTTACTTGGATGAATCAAAGCTTGCTATTATGAAATCCCCTGTGGTTGGTTCTACCATGTTTTGTCCACTTATAAAAACCAATTCAAAAGCAAAAATAACTGTCTATTAAACAAAATAATGGCAAGCACTATATAAAACTTGAAAAATAAAACATTTACTTCTGTTGTTTTCAAGTTAACCATCATGTTGTACTTCAGGAAAAGGATTTCAGAGGACCTTCAAAACTTCCCTAAAGAGATCTTAAACGCTTGCAAATGGCCATATAGATGCAACAATGGGTCTCTCCTCATCCAGAGCAAAGAAGAATGAAGAAAACTGAAGATTCATGGATATAATTAGTCCAAGCAACTGGTACACATGAGATCCTCAGCCTATATGACTATAAGACCAGAAGAACTGGATGGTGCCCAGCTACCACTGTCAACCACTCAAAGGGGCATCTATGTAGGAGATCCTGGATAGAGTAGGAGAACAATGTGGAACAAAACTCAAATCATTAAAAAAAAAAAGAGAGAGAGAGAGAGAGAGACCAGGTTTGCTGGTCTGATAGAGCCTGATGGAATTCCTGAGACTATGGCTCCTAGCTGCCCTTCAGGACTGGAATTGAACACACTACTGTGGCTTCCAGCCAAACAAGACAGGCATATGAGGTGAACATTTACACTAAGTAGATACACTCCTTGAAGAGAACAATCATGGGAGAATAGAAGGGTTGTATATGGACAGGGAGACAGCTCAGGGGGCAGGAGTGCATGGAGGGAAGGACACAGGGAAGAGGTAATATAGGGAGGAAGTGGGAGAGGAGCTGTTGGCGTTGTGATCAATTGTAGTCAATGTCATGAGACAAAGTGTATGTGAGCTGCTACATGGAAAGTGAATTTTCTCTGTAAACTTTTACCCAAATCACAATTAAACAAACAAAACAAAACAGATGAGTAGGTAAAGCAATCCAAAAGAGTCAAGAAATCATTGACCTTAGTCCTAAAAAGCATCCTTACTCCCTCTACTAAAAAAAAAAATAAAAATAAAAAAAATTTCCCTAAATAAGGAAAATAAAATCCTGCCCTTGAGAAATCTGATACTGCCCTCACCATAATTTACATTTTTCAATGCCATGAACAACAATTCTAATTTTAACAAAAAAGTTGTATTTGTTCATTTTTCATCTAATATCTAAAATTAATCCAAGTTCATGTCTAATACACACTGCCATTGAGTTGGATCCAACTCATAGCAACCCCTCCTTGGGTTTTCGAGGCAGTATCACTATGGAAGCAGATTGCCCAACCTTCCTTCCGAGGAGTGGCTGGTGGGTTTGAACTGCCAGCCTCCTGGTTAGGAGTCAAATGCCTTAGGCACTACGCCATTATGACCAAAAGGAATACATACATATTTTTTTCCCTCCTTTTTCATTTTAGATTTTCCAGAGCTATATCAGTTTTATAAATTTATAAATCTGGTCCTAATCAAAGTGAGTTTCTTAAATGAGGAACATAAAATCGCTATTATTAAAAGTAAACACTTTCCATACATTATAAATCTTTTAATCTATTTTTACAAATGTAAAGATGTTTAGATATATAGGAAGAGTTTGTTTAATTTTTGACCTTCAGGTTGGCCTAGATTCATAGAGTGAAGAAATCTTCGTAAGATATATTATACACAAAGGTAAAAGTTAAATTAAAAATTATTTAAGACATTGACTATTTAAAATAATACTATTATTTTCCCATTACTGTTAAAGTCATCTTTTAGCTCTAACATATTTCTTAATTCTATCCAGTGAGTTTTTATTTTGTTTGATTTACAGAACTTTCACACCAGTATACTGCCCAAGTCCACTAAGTGGCATCACACCTCTCCTTTATGTAGCTCAGACAAGACAATCCAATATCTTAAAAATACTCCTGCAATATGGGATCTTGGAAAGAGAAAAAAACCCTATCAACATTGTGTTAACATTATTGCTCTATCCTTCAAGAGTAAGAATTATGGTTGATCATGAATTGGTAGACATCCAGGAAGATGCCAAAACATGTTTACTGCTGTGTACCAGAGTGCTTTCTGTCATTTCAGTGAGGGAAATAGAGGTAAGCCAAATACTGTTCTTTGAGCTTGCACTCAGATATTGATAAATTTTAAGATAAAATTGTGAAGGCAAGAATTAAGTTAATTTTTAATCCATGGATTATATCCAGTGACAAATTAATCGTTGAATATATTTAGGTATTCCCCACTTTTCAAAAGTTAACTTTATGCAACTTTGTTTTTACGAAAGAAATTAGTACCTGTTTTCACTAACTGAAAGAAATTCAAGGAGGACTTTTGCTTTTACCCAAAAGAGGCAAAAAGTGAAACTAGCATTCAGCATTTGTTTCATAGCAAGCCCTTAACGAGGCAGCCCCCAAGCAGCTTTGCCAAGTTCCTGCCCTGGAACTACACTGTACATACGTTATTTCTACTTTATATAGGCTGTATAGCATATAATCACTGCTATTACTATATGTTAGTGCTATTTTAGGTTTTATTTGGTACAATTTGGTATGTTATTTTTTGGTCTTGGAATGCTCAAAATTTTCCCCATATAAATTAATGATAATTGCTTCATTGCTTTACACCATTTTGGCTTAGAAAAGGTTTATAGCAAGAGTCTATAGCAGGGAAAACCTGTATTGATGAAAATAATAAAGTCCAAATTATCTCAAAAAAATTTTATTTCATAATTTTGTCTTTCTAAATATGAAGTAAAATTTAAGTTAAATGTATAATTTATTTTAGTAGTTAAGTATATGTATGTTATTATTACATTAAAATTACATAGTTACAAATAACCTCTGCTTATTAAGACTTTTATGTCTCTCAAATAGAGAAAATTAAAAATTTAATAAAACTCTTTTCCAATGGGATATTTTGCAATGAAAGTTATGTTCCTCCTCACAAATACAATCACATACCTACAAATATATTTCTCTTCTTCAATCCCCCAAATATTATGCATATATGAAAACATAAATAAAGGTTTAAAATACATGTTCAATTAAAAATATCCCTCAATGATTTGGAGAGATTCTCCTTGATAAGATTTTTGGAATATACCAAGTTTCAAGAAAAAGATAAGAGCATGTTCATTCTGTCAAAATTAATTGCAATTGTATTATATCCACTAGTAGCAAGAAAAAGTTCAGCTTAATTGGAAGAAAACTACACATATAAAGCTAAACCAAACTAGTAAAGAATCCAACAGTTGCCCTAATCTTTAAAGATGTGACTTCAGAAACAAACTTAGAAGAGATTAAAGTCTGGTATTTTTTGGTTTTATATTGTTTTTTAAGTCTCAAAAATAAATGTCTCAGGCATGCCTAGGTAAAAGGGAATATACTCATGACCACAGGTTTATTGACAGATGATATTTCTACATAAGTATTTGTATGTGCTATAAGAATGTCTGTATAAATAGAACTAACAGGGGGCAAAGTTATGATACCTTTTAGCCACAGCCAACCACCACGAGGGAGTGAGTTGTTGGGCCTTTGGCTTGAGATCATGGTGGTGGGGGACATAAAGCTCAAACTGACATAACATACTACACAAAAACATTGCTCGACATGCTACTTTGGAGCAGCAGATGGTAGGAGTTTGTGTGCATGGAGGCAGGCCACATTAAGCCAACCCTGGGAGCAGCAGAAGGTGGGAGTTTGTGTGCACGGAGGTAAGCTGCAGTAAGCCAGCCCCAGGAGCAGAGGAAGACCAGTGTTTGCACCCAAGGAGCAGGCCCAGTAAGTGAGCAGGGTGGGAGGAGACCAGGAAATGGGCAGAGCAGTTTGGAACAGCTAAGGAAGACAAAATTATCTGTCAGTTTGTTGCACTGTGGTTTGAGTGGCTTGAGTGTTGCTGTGAGGCTGGAGGCTTTGCCATTGGTGTTTCAAATGCCAGCAAGGTTACCCATGATTTCAGTGGAGCTTCCAAAGCAAGACAGACTCAGAAGAAGGAAGAAACCATCCACTTCTCAAAGAATTGACCAGTGAAAACTTATGAATAGAAGTGAAACACTGTCTGATATATCATTGCAAGACCTTATGAATAGCCCTAAAACATTGTGTGATATAGTGCCAGAAGATGAGCCCCTCAGGTAGGAAGGCACTCAAAATATAACTGGAGAAGAGCTGCTTCCTCAAAGTAGAGCCAACCTTAATTATATGGATACAGCAAAGCTTTTGGGAACCCCTTGCTGATGTGGCACATCTCAAGATGAGAAGAAACAGCTGTAAGCATCCATTAATAATCAGAACATGGAATGTATGAAGTATGAATCTAGGAAAATTGAAAGTTGTCAAAAATGAAATGGAACACATAAAGATTGATATCCTAGGCATTAGTGAGCTGAAATGGACTGTTTTTGGCCATTTGGAATCAGGCAATCATATAATCTACTACGCCGGGAATGACAAATTGAAGAAGAATGGCATGGCATTCATCATCACAAAAAATGTATTAAGATCTATCCGGAAGTAGAATGCTATCAGTGATAGGATAATATCCATATGCCTACAAGGAAAACCAGTTGATACTACTATTATTCAACTTTACACACCAATCACCAAAGCCAAAGAGGAAATTGAAGATTTTACCAATCTCTGCAGTCTGAAATTGACCAAACATGCAATCAAGATGTGTTAAATATCACTGGTGATTGGAATGCAAAAGTTGGAAACAAGGAAGAATCACTGGTAGTTGGAAATATGGCCTTGGTGATAGAAATTTTCATGCTGGAAATCTCATGATTTTTGCCAAATGACTTATTCATTGCAAATACCTTTTTTCAACAACACAGATGTTGGCTATACATGGGAACTTTGCCAGATGGAGTACACAAGAATCAGATTGACTACATCTGTGGCAAGAGGCGATGGAGAAGTTCAATATCTTCAGCCAAAAAAAGGCCAGGAGCTGATTGTGGAACAGACCATCAATTGTTCATATGCAAGTTCAACTTGAAGTTGAAGACAATTAAAACAAGTCCACAAGAGCCAAAATATGACCTTGATTGTATCCCTCCTGAATTTAGAGACCATCTAAAGAACAGATTTGATGACCACCATCATAACATTAGGAAATGGGAGGACACCAAATTGTGCACATAAGAGATAGACAACTGATGCTAATACCAACCAATGTGTCCACAATACTGCATTGCCCTTAACACCAAACACTAGGCTATACACATAAACACCTGAGATGATCAGATGGGGATCAGTGAACAGAAGCATACTCTAGACCAAAGATAGATTCAGCTGAGGCAAATCTTGCACAGACACCAGTGATACAAAATATCTGCAGTCCTTACAGAAACAATATAAGGACAGACACAGAGTGATCCCTCACAGACAACCAGACACTATGGGAGAGAGATCCAATAGATCTACTGTCTCAGGACCATAGTACTGGGGGACACCAGACTCAATTGGCACAACAAAATGCATAAAAGCATTGCTCCACATCCTACATTGGTGAGTAGCGATTGGGGTCTTAAAAGCTTTCAAGCAGCCACCTAAGACTCAGCTAATGGTCTCCTAGCATCGGAAGTGAAGAAGAATGCAAAAAAAAAAAAAAAGGGGGCATTTAGAAGTAATCAGCCCCTAGGACACGATGGCCCTTCAAGACCATTAGAACTAGATGGTTCCTGGCTACCAATGCCAACCACTCATGAAAGGATCAAATCTGAAGATCCTGGATACAGTGGGAGGGAAAAAGTAGAACAAAATCCAAAAACAATAATGACCAGAATTACTGATCAGATGAAATCTGACGAGACTCCCAATACTATGTCCCTGGAATACATTCTGTGCCTGGAATAAAACGTACCCTCAGGGGCAGGCTCTCAGCCCAATAGTTAACAAGATGTACACACAGACCACTCAACCCAGGATGATGCACCCACATAATCTATGGCACATACTCTGTCATCCATTAGAGCAATAGACCATGGGACACTAGAGGACCAACATTCAAATTGAGGAAATGCAGGACAAACAGGACTGCATAAATATGAGGAACACAGGGGGAGGGTTACAGTGTAGGGAGGGGAAGAGACTGGGTTAGGGTTGGACATGGTGAATGGGGAATGAAACTAAATGTACGTGTTACGTTGAATGTAAAACAAGCTCTTAATATAAAAAAAATAAAGAACAGATTTGATGCACTGAACACGAATGACCGAAAACCAGAGGAATTGTTAGATGACATCAAGAACATGGTCCATGAAGAAAGCAAAAGGTCATTAAAGAGACAGGAAAGGGAAGATGGCAGACTAGGCAGAAAGACCACACAGACCCTCTTCAACAAAGAAAAGGAAAACCAATTAACAAAGACACAGAAGATAATCCTGGACCCCTGAGCCTTGAAGGGAAGGATATGGAAGTGGACTAAACCCCAACTAGTACAAGAATTTGCGTAAAAATACCAAAAAAGGAGACAGATGGAGCTGAGGTCTAGCAGCGATCCTGACAGCACAGACAGCTTGGAGATTCCCAAGTGGTGGTTGGACCTAAGAATTAACCTAAAAATCACCCTGCTAGACAGAGACTGCACGGAGGACTGTGCACGGTGGCTGGGGAATAAACGGAGAAGGTGAAGAAAAAGACAGGCTAAGCTGTGGACTTTTGCCGGTCCAGAGGCCACTGCCATTTTGAAGGATTAAAAAGCAGCTTGACTATTTTGGATATTTAAAGAGACAGTGCTCTTGCAGATTCCTGGGGCTTAAGAACACATTCTGCTTTCCAGAAACCCCAAGGACACGTGGGACCTGCAAGACTGAAAAGGTACGACATTCCTCTTGTTACTCTTATACCCGACACCTGCTTGGTGAACTGAGTT
>NW_006922443.1:433633-439447 GCF_000298275.1 Orycteropus afer afer
TTTTTGTATGGATAGCCCTCCCATTATGTCTTACTGTGGCTCAGCAATATGATGTTTCTTACTCTACAATGGTTAGAATCAACTGGGGAAATTTTAGGATTATGTTGTCTATATCCAACTCGAAGCCAATTGAATCAGAATCACTGGAATGGAACCTGGGCACTGATATTTTTTAAGGTCTCCCAGATAATTCCAGAGTGTAGCCAAGGTTGATAACTTCTATCATAGAAGGAAAAAGTGGTTAAAACATAAGTGTATGAGCCATTTAAAATTTAAATGTTACCCAGATTCATAGTTATAAGAAATAATTTGCTTTGTGTCATTAGACATATTACTTAAACTTTATGTACCATTGTGAGAATAAAGTGCTTTGGAAACAAACTTACAAATGTTATACAAATTTAAGATTTTTTGAATTTCATAAAATAATTCAGACTAATTCAATGATTAATATTATAAAAGTAATTTTAAAATATTTATGTTTTCTTCAGACACAGCTGAGTTTAGGAAGGCATCCAATTATTTCAAACTGGTTGGATTACATTCCTTCAACAAGATACAAAGATCCGTGTGAACTAGTACATCTTTGTAGACTGACGATTAGAGCTCAACTACTAACCAACAATATGCTCCCAAATGGAATATTTTCACTTCTAATTCCTGCTCGTCTACAGAACTACCTGAATTTAGAAAGTTAATCCACTTCGTTATGCTGAATTCTTTAAGGCTATTCACCATTGCATGGCTTAGAAGTTAATAAACTATAAAACTCATGCAAATTTTTGTTGCATTGAACTTTTTATTAGAAAGTGTATTTTCATATGACATCCTAAGTTAATCACCTTTTAATCAGTACTTTTCATCAATAAGTGATTCTGTACATTATCTTTCTACATGTGGAACAAATTATACACATTTTGATGCAAGGAAATAAAAGAACTATTTTGATCCAAGATTACATCAAATTGAAAATGTTACCAGTTAAATCTCTATGTTCTTTGGTTACAAACTTATCTAAGTTTTTTATAAAAATTACTGAAAGGATTATTTTTTTAAGCTTTTTTCCTTGTAAGTACCCAGAGTATTAGACTTTTCTTTCTTTATGCAAATGGTTTTAACACAATGATGAACACTGGGAGACAATTCTCCATTGTTCTCACATATTTCCACCCATCTTGTAAGCAGAACCACCAACCTTCTGGTTAGCAGTCAAATGCCTTAGCCACTAGGCCACCAGAGCTCTCACTCCTTGGAAGGAAGATTGGGCAATCTACTTCCCTAGTGAAACTCCCTTGGAAACCCAAGGAGGGGTCGCTGAGTCGGATCTGACTCAACGGCAGTGAGTTTGGTTTTTTGGTTTTTGTGAGCAGAGGCACTGTCTTTTATTCTAGACTCATTTTCAAAGGATGCTTGTACAGTGAGCAGCCTTGGAAGATATCGTGTCTTTCTCTGGAGTACGGCACAGGCTTGTTTACTCTCTAGTCCAATAAAGATAATGTCTCTCTCTGGGGCAAAAGTAAAGCAGGTTTTCCTAAAGCAAATTCATTATAAAAAATTGGAGTTTGCTAAACTCAGTTTCCTCAGCTGTGACATAAATCCACTGGGTACTTACCTGGGCCATTCCATTTCATCCCTGTGGGAGTTGAGGGTGGAACAGGCAAAACTGACAAACACAAAGCTGATGTTTCTTGCTGTGCCATTAATAATAAAGTCCTTTGTTTAATAATGTCCTGACCTTGAAGTCCCTTATCTCAAACAGGAAATTGTGGCAAGCCAGCTTGCAAGTTTGCAAGAAGGGTAAAAGTCTCAGACCTTTCACACTTGTCTACAAGCATCTTTCCCCGCCATCACTGTGTGCCTTTAGGCCTGATAGATTATTGCAGATGGTAACCATTTCCACTGTCCACTTGCAATCTGAAGACTATCAGAATTTTGACAATTCATAGTGAAAAGATGTTCCTTCTATCCCATAATCACAGAATCACAGTGTCTTCTCAGATGTACTCATCAATCCCTGCTAAACCAAATTGCTTACTGTTTCACATCTCTGTGCTTTCACATATGCTGATCCTTCTCTACAAAATGCTTTTATCTTCCTGAATACCTGAAATATTCTGATTATCTATCATCCTCTTTTACCCACAAAGAATTGTACACTCTTTATTTGCCACTTCCCGTCTTAATACATTCTTCTATTTTTTGTACTTACCACATGGTGCTCCAATCTTAGTATATATATTTTTTTCTCTTTATTACACCTGCAGTCCTTAAAGCCAGGTATCCTATCTTTTGTACTCCTAGCAACTAGTATGTTGCCTGGTCTATAGTACAGAAATTCAGTAAATATTTATTGAATTAGACTTGCTTTGTAGTTTTCTAAAAGTAAGGAGTCCTATTTTAAAACTTTTGCCTGAAAGGACATTTTTAAATGTACTATTGGGGTATAGGCTAAATGCAGCCAAAAATAATTCAGGAGAAAAGATAAATAAAATATCATTGCTTGCTGAAGAATTATTAAAATAGCTTTTTAAAATTGCATTACTCACGATATACCTATTAGAATGACTGAAAACAAAAACAAAAACCCTGACAGTATCAAATGCTGATGAAGATGTGTTGTAATTGGAACTCTCATACCCAGCAGGTTGTTGTTGTTGTTGTGTACCGTCAAGTTGGACCCGACTCATAGTGACCCCTCCTTGGGTTTCCGAGGCAGTATCATTACGGAAGTAGATTGCTCCCTCTTCCTTCCAAGGGATGGCTGGTGTGTTTGAACCGCCAGCCTTCTGGTTAGCAGTCAAGTGCCTTAGGCAGGCACTATGCTAAGAATGTAAAATGGTATAGCCACTTTGGAAAACAGTGTGGCAGCTTTTTATAAAAATAAAATCTATACTTATCATATGACTACTCATTCTACTCCTATTTAACCTACATAAATGAAAAGTTACATTGACACAAAAATCTGTGTACAAATGTTTATAGCAGCTTTATTCATAATTGTAAAAAACCAGAAACCTAAAAATCCTTCAGTGAGTGAACGGGTAACTAAACTGTAGTGCATCAAAACAGTGGAATACTAGTTAACAATAAAGAGACTAAAAGGCATCATGCTGAGTGAAAGAAGCCAGTCTCAGAAGGTTATATACTATCTGATTCCATTTATTTGTCATTCTGAAAAGACAAAACTATAGGAAAGCAGGTGTCTGCTGGGTTAAAGTTAGGGAATACGGGAGTTTTCACTACAAAATTTACTGTATGTAAATTTAATAATAAATACATTACTTCTTAAGTAAGAGGATTAGCTGGTCTCCTCGTTTGTCACACATTCCTTATCACAACAGATTTGAAAAATTACTTTATGTAGGATTTTATCTTGTGAGGAAAAAGGTAGAACACTAAAAGAATGGTTTGCGGTAGAAATTAAACCAAAACAAACAAACTCACTGCCGTCAAGTCAGATCCGACTCACAGCGACCTCTCCTTGGGTTTCCAAGGCAGTATCACTATGAAAGGAGATTGCCCACCCTTCCTTCACAGGAGTGGCTGGTGGGTTTGAACAGCCAGCCTTCTGGTTAGCAGTCAAATGCCTTAGGCATTACACCACCAGAGCTCTCTGGAAAATTAAAGGAGTTGCTAAATCATCATGGATTATAAAATAATGATCTATATTTTAGAGTAAGGCAAGGGTAAGGAGGAATTAAGAAGTAAGGCAAATAGATATTAAAATTGAAGAATGGACTGTCTCTCTAACATTCACTCCTATTCTTCAGTACCATGACAGATAAAAGTTATTACTTCATTTGCTTTTTTGTATGTTTCTAGTACACACAAAATTATTTTTAAAAAAGTAATTTAATTGTAAGAAGATACAAGTGTATTTTTATTTCAATATTCCAATCTACATTAAAAGGTATTAATTATCTCAAATTTTGCATCAAAAAGTCTTAAAATTCTTGTAGAATCTAACATTAAGGTTAAATATAAAAGGAAGTTAATACATTTAAGGAAATGATATTTAATATCTTTAATACTTTATACCTATCTTTGCTTGCCTATTTTCTTCCACAGCCTGTTTCCCTTCTCCCTTTTCTGGCTTCCTGCCTTCCTAAACAATCTGCCATGCCCTTTTCCTCCTCAGTGCCTTCTAGTACTTCGCCACAAGCCTAAATTATTTACCTATTTTCACATAAACACTGCAAGTGTTACACGTTTTTGCATACTGCAAAACCGAGTTATTTTTGTAAACATGCTATACCAATATTTGTTACATGTTTCTGGCTTCAGCTTGATTTTTTTCTTTCTGTCCAATGGATTTAATGTTAAGTCTTCATCTTGGTGCCTGTTGAAGTGAAGATTTGCTCCCGAGCAGTAAACATTCACCAGCCTACCCTTGAGTTCCTAAAGCAGCCCTTCCCTGCTCTGCAAACTGCTTACTCCGATGCAGGTATAAAATCATTTTTCTGTCCTGGAAACTGCCCTCGCCACGTTGGCCAACCCCAGCCCAAGAAGTGCACAGGACTGTGCACCTCAGGCCAGAGAGACAACTAAGGTGGGTGAACCAGCACACTGCAGCCTCATGCATTCTGCCCTACCATCTGGCTGACCAGCTGTGATGCTAGAGCCACTTGAATCTCCCGCCTGTATGGACACTGGCACAGAGAGGTCACAGCCCTCACTTGGATAAGACTGGTCTCATTGGCTCCTGGGGTGCCCCAACTGCACTGCTCTACTGCTAGCTTCACATGGGGCCAGCACCCCAGGACCTGGACATGCATGGGCAGTGTCCCCCATCTACCATGGGACCAGCCAGAGTTCAGGCTTTGCCTATTTCTGGCATGACATACTTGGGTGCAGACTAGCTATAAGGAATTCTACCACTCTCAGGCTTGGTCACAAACTACTCCAGAACAAATACAGATTCAATTGTTTGTTTTCCCACAACCAGGGTACCAAACTTGATCCATGACTTATTGGTCATGGCTTATACCTTTATTATACAAATATAATCAAAAGTAACATTTTTGAACTATCGAATGAGGGTAAGTGAGGCCAAAATTCACTTCTGGAAATGTCATGAGACATGCACGGTGTATGCATAGGCATTCTAAGCCATAACTTTTTTACATAATTTCATCATTTCCACCTGTTATATGTGTGTACATATTATTTACATGGACATGCTATTTGCAAAAAAAAATATTGTGATTGCTTTTAGGAATGATTACATAAAACAGAATTAATTTAAAAGACTGAATTAAAATATGACTAATGATCAAATTCAAATATTTTAATACTCTCTAAACATGACAATAGGAAATACAGGGAGTCTAACAGGGCATTATTTAATATATATAAAATATAAGCACAAATTAAAATTATCCTCAAAGAATGTAGGCCATTTAAAGCAAAACTTCTTCAATATAACTGGCTAATAATATAACTTAAAATGCTGATAAAGAGATTGAGAAAATTAATCAATATTAATGTTGTTGTTATGTGCCCTCAAGTTGGACCCCACTCATAGCAACCCCTCCCTTGGGTTTCCGAGGCAATCTACAGAAGTAGAAGGCCCGACCTTCCTTCTGAGGAGTGGCTGGTGGGTTTGAACCGCCAACTTTCTGTCTAGCAGTCAAGTGCCTTAGTCACTACACTACCAGAGCTCCTTAAATGTTTTAAAATATAATATGCAAATATCAACAAAATAGGGGACTAACTAGTCTCTGAAAAAAAAAAAAAAAATAGCCAAATTACTATGAACACTGAAGCTTACTGAATAAATGGTTCAAATGTATACTCTGAATTCCAGACCTTAGC
>NW_006922443.1:440032-441641 GCF_000298275.1 Orycteropus afer afer
CAATTAAGAAATTAAGGAGCTCTTGCAGTACTGTGATTAAAACATTGAGCTGCTAACCAAAAGGTTGGCAGTTTGAAACCATCAGCCACTCCATAGGAGAAAGATGAGGCAATCTGCTTCTGTAAAGATTTACAGCCTTGGAAACCATATGGAGGTCACTATGAGTCAGACTCAACTCGAAAGTAGGGTTATGTCTGTTTAATTAAGAAATTGCTAAGCCATAGACTATTATCACTTTGGAATAAAATGTAAAAAGAAGCTCAGACTAAGTTACCTAAAAAGAACATTTTTTTAAGCTAAGGAATATACAGTAACATTTTAAATGATCATTTGCAAGTATAAATAAGAGTTAATAATGTAAATTTTCATAACTGAGAGAAAAGTGGTTTATTATAATATTTCTAACATAAAATCATTCCTTCATATAGTTCTCCTTGTTATGATAAAAATTTTCTCATGCAAAATATAAAGACAAAAATTTGAGTTTAATACAATATAGTTTTTAATTAAAATATAAAAATTAGAAAATGTCATTATTTTCTTTTGCTCTCGGGGGAAAATTAATTCCAGGTTTCTCATATTAAGATACATTATTTCATCAGTACAAGATAGGAATTGTTATCATTCTTCAGTCTTTTCTGGAACTTGTTCAGGCCTGGGGAAATCTACTTCATACTTCTTCTTGAGATTACATAAATATATTCGTAAACTATCTGGATCCAATTGAGAGTTTCGAGCAGTTTGAATAAGCCTAGTGGCTAGAAGGTACACAGCTCTCTCTCTTTCCATCTCAGGGGTACTCTTTTGGTTTTGCTGTTATTAAAAAAAATGTAAAAAATAAAATATGAACACTAGTTTCATTTAAACAACATTTTAGTGATATTATATCTCCTTCCACACAATTATAGAACTCAAAGTTTAACTAATTCCTATGGATTAGTCAATCTCATCCAAAAATATACAGAATAAACAAACTTCATTTTGGAGAATGAAATTTCTCATGAGTATTTCCAACTTTATGACAGATTTTTATATCTTTAAAATTCACTCTTCAATGAAAAAATAATCTATTAAGTATGTCAAATTTCTCAAAAAAATACCAAAAAGTAATGAAAATCCCATAAGAGCTTTGTACTACAAATACTTCCTCAGTAAAAAGGTATGAGAAAATAGCACTGTTCAAATTGCTATACAATTTACATAATTTGAAATATTACCCAAAGTTCTACTTTCCCATCTCCTACTTCAGTTCCTCCAGAGATGAACTATTGGGCAGAACAGGCCATCAGTAACCTACTCCCTGCTCATATGCCAGTGCATCCTCAAGTTGAAGACAATTAAAACAAGTTCACAAGAGCCAAAATATGATCTTGAATATATCCCTCCTGAATTTGGAGACCATCTGTTCTGGTTACCTAGTGCCACGCTGACAGGAATATACTACAAATGGGATGTCTTGAAGAAACAGGAGTTTATTCTCTTACAGTTTGGGAGGCTAGAAGTCCAAGTTCAAAGTGCCAGGTTCTAGGACCTGTGTGAAAGCCTCTCAACCTTGGGCTTCAGCTCTGCCTCTTGCTCCCGGCCCACTGAAACTAGAGGCATATCTCAC